>NC_037673.1:139376063-139657844 GCF_003255815.1 Theropithecus gelada | reverse complement strand
TTTTTTTGAGACGGAGTCTTGCTCTGCCGCCCAGGCTGGAGTACAGTGGCCGGATCTCAGCTCACTGCAAGCTCCGCCTCCCGGGTTCACGCCATTCTCCTGCCTCAGCCTCCCGAGTAGCTGGGACTGCAGGCGCCCGCCACCTCGCCCGGCTAGTTTTTTGTATTTTTAGTAGAGACGGGGTTTCACCGTGTTAGCCAGGATGGTCTCGATCTCCTGACCTCGTGATCCGCCCATCTCGGCCTCCCAAAGTGCTGGGATTACAGGCTTGAGCCACCGCGCCCGGCACTGTTTTCAAACTAAATACCCAGTAGACTCTCTAGTTGCTGACAGGAGAATGCTTAATTCAGAATTGTCCTGCAGTAGGATCATTTTATCTCATTCCTGTTCTTTCTTCTATAGGATAGCTTATTTGTTTTCAATTGCATTTAATATGTTGCGATTTTTTGTGTGTTTTGTTCGTTTCTGTTTTTCACTGGATAGACTCAAGATAAAACCTGGTACCCTACTGTAGTAGCTATCAGTTTATAGCAGAGGGAATTTACATTAGAACTTAGCTGTATATTTACGTGTATCTAACTTTCAGGTCACTCTGCTTACTGTTTATCAGTCATATTAGATGAGTCCCTAATGAGATACCAGAAACCCCAGAAACATCATTAGGTGGAATAGTGTCTTTAATGCTTCATTAAGTGTTATAGGTAAGACAAAGCCTAGTACCATTTGTGGCATCAAGGTTAGGTGTTTAAAGACCTGTATTCTTCTGTCTTCAGATTGAAATCGTTCTGTTTTTGTAGCAATAGAAAATTTTAGACTAAGCTTAATCAGCAAACAAAGATAAAAGTCTGATACTTTCCTGAATATTTTGTGTTTCTGAATAATTTAACAGTGATCCAGTTAGCTACTCCTATAGAAATGTAATGGATAAACTTTTCATTCTCTTTTAAATTGCCATCTTGAATTTAACCTATTTTTTAAAGCTGTCTCAAGTCCTCTCTAAAAAGAGGCAGTCATCATTTATAAATTTAAAAAAAAGCTTGACAGCACACAAAGTCACAGAGAAAAATGTAAACATATTTTAAAATTGAATTGTATACAAGCCACTAGTAGAAGTACTTTTACTAAGTTTACAAATATTAGTAGAGTGGAACTCATGCATTTAGTATGTTTGAAAATTTTGATCAAATACTGTGCTATGAAAAACATTTTAGATAATTGCTCTTTAATCACGTGTGTGTAAAATGTGGCTTTTCTTTGACAACCAAGTAGCTTTTCTCTGTGCCAAACTGTGACTTTAAAATTTTAAATTACTCAACAGGGTAAACAAACCACAAATACCACTTAAATCAAACTGTACACATTTGCACATGCGTTTCCTATAAATAGTACATGAGTTTCAAGTCTTCACTTTTGAAATTCAGAAATGGGTTTTATCTTCTTCCAGTAGAAATAGAAACTTGATTTATTTAATTAATTTATTTTTATTTTTGAGACAGAGTCTCTGTGGCCCAGGCTATAGTGTAGGAGGGTGATCTTGGCTCACCGCAACCTCTGCTTCCTGGGTTTAAGTGATTCTCCTGCCTCAGCCTGCCGAGTAGCTGGGATTACAGGTGCCTGCCACCATGCCCAGCTAATTTTTGTATTTTTAGTAGAAACGAGGTTTCTCCATGGTGGCCGGACTGGTCTCGAACTCCTGACCTCAGGTGATATGCCTGTCTCAGCCTCCCAGAGTGCTGGGGATTACAGGCATGAACCACCACGCCCAACTAAAAACTTGATTTTTAAAAATCCAAATCAAAGACAGAATTGTGTATTTTAGTACATTTATTGGCAGCCTTGATGCTATACCATATGGCTCTTTATCATTTAAACAGCTTGTAAAGGCAAACACTTCAGGATTCATGAGTGACAGAAGGATTGAGTACTTTGGGAGATAAGAGAGAACTTTTGTTGAGGATGGTTGAGGAAGAGTCCAAGACAATAACAGGCAGAATAAGCAAAAATCTAGAGACCTACTGTAGGCACTCAAGTATATGTTTGTTAGAATGAATGGCTGAACTTGGTGTATTAAGTAACACTGAGAAAACCATACTGACTGGAAGATAGTTCCTACAAGAAACTGGTGAGACATATGTTACAGTCCAGATTGTGGTGAGCCTTGTTAAAGTTTGGATTTTATTTTTATAAGGCTCCCCTTATAAAAGGTTTCATAGGGGTTTGGAAATGAGGCTTAGGGCTGTTAATGGGGACAAAGTGAGGTTTTAGGGTAGTGGTTTTCAAACTGTTTAAATCCAAACTTTGATGATAACCCTGACATAACGATTGTTTATAACTTCCATTTCAGTTTTACTGGTTTTGTCAAAACATCTTCATTGATCTTACTGATTGCTTCCTATGCAGATTAATATTATAAATTTGAATGTACAAAGGAAGCTTTAGCAGTAAAATAGCAACTTTTATCTGTCTTATGTATTGGAGGTTCTGCATAATATTTAATTTTTTTTTTTTTTTTTTGAGACAGAGTATCTCTCTTGTTCCCCGGGCTGGAGTGCAATGGTGTGATGTCGGCTCTCTGCAACCTTTGCCTCCCGGGTTTAAGCGATTCTCCTGGCTCAGCCTCCCAAGTAGCTGGGATTACAGGCACATGCCACCACGCCCAGCTAATTTTGTGTTTTTAGTACAGACAGGGTTTCTCCATGTTGATCAGGCTGGTCTTGAACTCCTGACCTCAGGTGATCTGCCTGCCTCAGCCTCTTAAAGTGCTGGGATTACAGGCATGAGCTACCACGCCTGGCCAAGATTTAATTTTTTAAAAGAAAATATTTTGCTAAGGGTTTCGAAACTCTTATTTTAGCAAGAATGGATTAAGACAAATTAAAACTAAAGGCAAAGAGGAGGCTCTTGTGTTTGGACTTCTTTGCTAATATTTACACAATATAATTCTTTCCACAAATATTTAATGATACCAGATACTAGATGGTTATAATGGCAAAGTGTTCAAAGGATGCTATCATATTCATGATTCATGACCAAAATGAACATTATAAGGCTATCCCTCTTCAGAATTAAATACGTTACTTCTGTGGAAAACTTGCTTTTAATGTAGAAGTTGTCCCAGAGACTTTCTTCCTTTCTCATGTCCTCTTATGTCCACTGCTGAGCTAACATGGCTCACTGAATGACACAGAAAAAACATCTTTGGTGGGGAGTTCTCTATATAGTAAATGTTTCATTTATTGAGGTGGTGAACGGGAAGTGCTGCTGGCAAGAGAGGATGGGAAGAGAAATCTACCCAAATCCTTACCCGCTTTACAGAACATAAACTTCGTGTTCAGTAGTATACAATAACTTAACGATCAAGACATCTTAACTTGTCTGTTTTCAGACGAAAGAACTATCATTTGGCTTGATCAGGTATTTAGTATTTATTCGTTCAAGCAAGTGCTTAAGTTTTTTGTTATCTCAGGGTCTTACGTTAGCTATTAACCAAAAGAACTAATTTTAGTTCTGGAAGTCTAAAAGGAAGTAAGGGAAGGTGAGGAGTAATAAGAGAAGATGAAGGGAGACTTTGGGAATGGTCTATGAACTTCTAGTAACTGTACCACCTTAAAATAGACAAATTACAATGCAATTATGAAGATACGTATTTTTCAGTGATGACAACTAAAATGTTTGCACAGAATTTTCTTTTTTATTGAGTGTTAGAAATTCTACTTTGGAGATACTACCTTGCACAACAAAAAAATAAAAAGTGAGTGTGGAATCTCATCTTGTGGCTCTAGGAAATTTTTTAAGTGTGGAAACTGAAGGAGAAGAGGAGAAAGGGAGCATGGCATTCCCCTGTTTGTAGTTCACGAGGTGGGTTTAAATTGCCTTTTGCCAGTGCAGCTGCACGCTGAGGATTATAGAATTATTTTTAAATGTTTGTAGAATTATTTTTCACTTATTAGATAAGATGTGTATCTTTTGATTTTCTCCAATTTCAGCTTTCTTATGCTGTGATGCTCAAGACAATTTTGTATACCATATGTAGTTTTGTTAAATTAACAAAGTGGTGTTTTTTGTTTTTCTTTTTCCCATTGGTTAAAATGTAAAGAGAAAGTGGAAGTTAGAAATGTATCAAAAAATGTAACTTTCCCTATAATTATTAAAATAGCAATCTAAATTTGAATTTTCTTTGTGCATAATCTTTTTTCAAGCTATTTACCATGTTAACAAACTTGCTTTCCTGTAGCAAATACACTAGCAGTACATTATAAATATGTAACTTTCAACCTATTTAATGAACAGTTGATGCTTTTTTAGCCCTTTGGATTTAAAATAGAAGCACTGAAGAGGTGATGAGCCAGTGCTGCCTCAGCATTATTTCGAAATCCTGTTTATAAACTCTACAATTTCCAAGGTCATGAATGTAGCACCTTTCCAGGTACTAACTATTGGGACAAAGATAGAATTTGATTTTATGTATTTACCTATTGACTGAAGTCTAACTTAAATCTTACACCTAGTGAGATCTTAGAAATAACATACGTACTCTGACCTGTAACTAATCCTAGTATTCTGTATGTATATTCTTTCTCCTTTGGGCTCTTAAAAGGAAAGTTAACGTACATCTGATGATCATTAGCACTAACCCTTTTCAGCAAAACGTAAATGTTTAGAAAGAAGTATAGGATAATTTAGTAATTTAATAATGTGACAACATTTGCGTGTGATTTTTTTTTTTTTTTGAGAATACAAATTGTGAGAAACAGAAAAGTAAAAGCAGCAGCAGAAGAAATATCATTATAGGATCAAAAGATTGTAGGAACCAAAACTTCAAAATTATTGGGCATAATGTACTAAAAACAGGGCAGTGGAGGAAGGGGACAGTCCAGACTAGCTCTGAGGGTCCAAACAAAGTATTAAAATCCACAATCCTATATTGTTATTGAAGTGATTTGCCCTGCTATTTGGGCTTGGGAATTAAGTGAAATTGTTGATATACTACACAGATACTTCCTATCCATTTTTCTCTTGATAATCAGGGTTCATTTTTTCTATTTTCTATTTCTTTGGATATTCCATTTCTTAACAATCTCAGTCCTTATGTAATTGGTTATTTAAAACAATGTAAATCAACCTCAGTCTAATTGGTTTAAGTTCAAATCCATTTTAAGATCGATACTGTGTCCTTTAAAAATTTTATTTAAAAGATACTTAAACTGATGAGAGGATACTACCCATTCCACTGATAAAGTGTTACGTAAGTTTATCTATTGAGGGCTAGTTATTTGGTTTAAAAATGCTGAGATTATGGAAAGTGGATTGGAATATTTTGGAGCAATATTAAAAACAATATCTGTAATAATTTAATAAACTTATAAATCCCTCTTTCTCTGTTGATCTATCTTGAAAAGACTCTCTTCTGTCTCTAGGCATTCCTTCTCTGCGGTGTGATTGGTAGACAGGGAGTAAACAACTTACTGTAAATGGGCACCATGCCAGTTGGCTTCAGGCAGCATCAAGCTTGTGACTTGCAGTCAGGGTTAGGAAAATGCCTTTTAACTTGTTCATCTCTGCCTCTTTTAAACATTAAAAAAAGGCACAACTCTACTAATTATTAAGTATTTCATAGGTCTTTTAGGGCTTATAAGATCTTTTAGGAATGGCCTGGAAGTTATTAGTACTGTTTCATTGAATCTGAATACCTCTAACATGATAATGAGAAGTTTTTAAAGGGTGGCTGTATAGTTAAACGGAATTTCTCAGATTGACTTCCTCCTTATGTTGATTTATTTGGGATCATATTTGGGAGTTTCTCTGCCCTACTTTCAATGTATTTAATTTACTGACCATCACTATTTGGGGGGAAAAAGTTATATGATACTTAAAAACCAAGAGTTTTACAGTTATTCCCCCTTTTAGATTTATTTATTAATTATTTTTTTAAAGACAGGGTCTTGCTCTGTCACCCAGGCTGGAGCAGAGTGGCATGATCCTAGCTCACTGCAGCCTTGAACTCCTGGGCTCAGGCTATCCTACCACCTCAGCCCAAGTAGCTAAGTGTCAAGTAAGAATCACCTGGGAAATTCCAAGGCTGTATACCAGATTTCCTAAATTAGATTTTTGGGGTTGGGTATCTGAATTTTGGTAAAGCCCTCCACGTGTTTCTGGAATTGCTTCTAAGAACAATTGATAACATAATAGCTGTGGCCACTATAGGGGTAGTCTGTCATATTTAGATATAGGCATACCTTGTTTTATTGCACTTTACAAATATTGCGTGTTTATTTGGTTTTGTTTCACTTACAAATTGAAGGTTTGTGGCAACCCTATATTAAGCGAGTCTGTCAGTGCCATTTTTCCAACAGCTTGTGCTCATTTTGTGTCTCTGTATCACGTTTTGGTAATTCTCTCAGTATTTCAGACTTTCTCATCATTATTGTATCTGTTATGACCAGTCATCAGTGAGCTTTGATTTTTTTTTTTTGAGACGGACTTTTGCTTTTTTTTTTTTGAGACGGACTTTTGCTCTGTCACCCAGGCTGGAGTGCAGTGGTGCAATCTCGGCTCTCAGCAACCTCTGCCTCCCAGGTTCAAGCAATCCTCCTGCCTCAGCCTCCCCAGTAGCTGGAACTACAGACGTGTGCACCACACCTGGCTAATTTTTGTATTTTTAGTAGAGACGGGGATTCCCCATGTTGGCTAGGCTGGTCTCGAACTCCTGACCTCAAGTGATCCGCTCACCTCGGCCTCCCAAAGTGCTGGGATTACTGTGCCAGCCTGATGTTACTATTTTAATTGTTTTCAGGCACCATAAACCTTGCCTACATAAGATACCGTACTTAATTGATAAGTATTGCACATGTTCTGACTGCTCTACCAACTGGCCATTCCCTGTCTCTCTCCCTCTTCTTGGGACTGTCAAATCCCTGAGACACAATAATATTAAAATTAAGCTAATTAATAACCCTACAGTGGCCTCTAAATGTTGAAGTGAAAGAGTCGCATGTCTCTCACTTTAAATAAAAAGCTAGAAGTGGTTAAGCGTAGTGAGGAAGGCACATCAAAAGCCAAGACAGGCCAAAAGCAAGGACTCTTGTACTAAACAGTTAGCTAAATTGTGAACGCAAAGGAAAAGCTCTTGAAGGAAATAACTAGTGCTACTCCAGCAAACATGTGAATGATCAGAAAGTGAAGCAGCTTACTTGCTGATACAAAGAAAGTTTTAGTGGTCTGGACAGAAGATCAAACCAGTCACAACATTTCTTTAAGCCAAAGGCTAACTTTCTTCAATTCTGTGAAGGCTGTGAGAGGTGAGAAAGCTGCAGAAGAAAAATTGGAAACTAGCAGAGGTCGGTTGACGAGGTTTAGGAAAAGAAGCCATCTCTGTAACATAAAAGTGCAAGGTGAAGCAGCAAGTGCTGATATAGAAACTGCAGCAAGTTACCTAGAAGATCTAGCTAAGATTACTAAACAAAAGATTTTCCATGTAGATGAAAAAGCCTTTTGTTGGAAGAAGATGCCATCTAGGACTTTTCATAGGTAGAGAGGAGTCAATGTCTGGCTTCAAAGGACAGGCTGACACTCTTGTTAGGGGATAATGTAGCTGGTGACTTTAAGTTGAAGCCAGGGCTCATTTACCACTCCAAAAATCCAAAGACCCTTAAGAATTATGCTTAATCTTCTCTGCTTGTACTCTAGAAATGAAACAACAAAGCCTGGATGACAGCACATCTGTTTATAGTATGCTTCACTGAATATTTTAAGGCCACTGTAAAGATCTGTTCAACTGTTCAGAAAAAAATGATTACTTTCAAAATATTACTGTCCATTGACAATGCACCTGGGCTCACCCAAGAGCTCTAATGGAATTGTACAACAAGTTGGATGTTGTTCTCATGCCTGCCAACACATCATCCGTTTGTAGCCCATGAATCAAGGAGTAATGTCAAGTTTCAAATCAGTACATTTTGTAAGGCTGTACCTGCTATAGACAGCGATTCCTCTGGTGGACCTGGACAAAGTAAGTCAAAAACCTTCTGAAAAGGATTGGCCGTTCTAGATGCTATTAAGAATTTGTGATTCACAGGAGGAGGTCAAAGGATCAACATTAATAGCAGTTTGAAGGAAGTTGATTCCAACATTTATATATGAATTTGAGGGGCTCAGCACTTCAGTTTAGGAAGTCACTGCAGATGTGGTAGAAACAGCAAGAGAACTAGAATTAGAAGTGGAGCCTGAAAATGTGATGGAATTCCTGCAGTCTCATGAGAAAATGTGAATGGATGAGGAGTTTCTTCTTATGGATGGATGAGCAAATAAATTTGTTTCTTGAGATGGAATCTACTCATGGTGAAGATTCTGTGAACCTTGTTGAAATAACAACAAAGGATTTAGAGTATTACATAAACTTAATTGGTAAAGCAGCAGCATGGTTTGAGTGGATTGATTCCAATTTTGAAAGAATTTGTACTGTGGGTAAAATGCCATTGAATAGCGTCTCATGCTACAAAGAAATCTTTTATGAAAAGAAAAGTGAAACTTCATTGTTGCCTACTTTAAGAAATTGCCACCGCCACCCCACCTTCAGCATCCACCTCTCTGATCAGTCGGCAGGCATCAACACCGAAGCAAGACCCTCCACCAGGAAAAAGATAACAACTCACTGAAAGTTCAGATGATTGTTAGCATTTGTAAGCAATATTTTAAGATTAAGGTAAATACATGTTTAAAGACATAATGCTATTGCACACTTAATAGACTACAGTATAGTATAAATATAACTTTTATGTGTAGTGAGAAACCAAAAAATTCATGTGACTTGCTTTGTTGCCATATTCACTTTATTGTAGTGGTCTAGAACCGAACCTGAAATATCTCAGAGGTATGCCTGTATTAATATTATTTTGCAAGTAAAAAACCCAGCATATAAAAAAACGTAGAATATGTTGAGATTTCAGTAATATGAATGAAAATGTTTTTCTGTAACTGAAGAACATGATAAATTGTAATTAGGGAAGAATGTAAACCAAGAAAAGATGTCCGAGATAGCCAGTTCTTGTAGTTCATAATATAAAATTTCATTATACCAATCTCAGTAAGAATACTTTTAATAGCTGTTATTTATTTGGGATATAGAATTTATAAAGTACACAGTAATCTTCTTATGATCAATTCTAGGATCACATTATAACCGTTTACCCAGTATTACAGTGTAGTACCAAGACAAGGAGACCAAATTATAGAAGGACAAAGATTTGCTAAGCATATTTTGTCATCAGCATACCACATTGCATGTGCATGCATGTGTGTGTTTGTGCATGTGTGTGATTGTATAAAATATTAGAAATCCACCCCCCAAAAGTTAAATGACTAGGAATGTTGTGAAGGGATTAAGCTACCCCTGAAATTACATAACAAAACTCTTTTCATCTATTAGGTCATCTTTAGAACATCTTCTCTTAAATTTGTTATAGATCTGTCTCATCTGTTTGGATTAAAATTGGTCTGAAAGCCTAAAATAGCTTTTTACCTATATAATTATTTCCCAACTAGCTTGTAGTATAGGTATAAAGCTATCACACTTGCTATTTTAGTGAAGTATGTAAAAACTACCATCTTTCAATTAGGAACCATTGGATAGCTTCTACAGGATTGCTGGGGGGGAACCTTCATAAAGAAAGTTATATCTTTTTTAATTTTTTGTCATTTTACTTAGCTGAGAATATAAAATAAGTCAGCTAATAATAGAGTAGAAATGTTTTCTGTAACAGATTAATATTGATCAAATGTGTTATTAAATGCTAAAACACCATTTTTTTTTCCTCTGTAAGCCATGTGTTTCATGCCACAACACAACAGGGACAATTGTCTGTGTTTTATGACAGTTTTGTTCTGTCAGATGTTGTTTGTTCATTTTGGTGAACAAATGAAGAGAGCCCTGGACACATCTTTTTTTCTTTTTTTTTTTTTTTTTGAGACGGAGTCTTGCTCTGTCGCCCAGGCTGGAGTGCTGTGGCCGGATCTCAGCTCACCGCAAGCTCCGCCTCCCGGGTTCCCGCCATTCTCCTGCCTCAGCCTCCCGAGTAGCAACAAAAGAGGAAAATTATTCTTATCTGTATGTCTATAATCCTGACTCTTTGAATGGCTTTAATTTTTTTTAAATCAGCATTTTTTATAAAGATAGGTGTTTGGAATGTGGGCGATATGGCTGGACACTTAGATTGGGACCAAATAATAGAAGGTTTTGAACATCATGGTGAGAGGTTTGGGTTTTACTCTGAAGGCAGTAGAGAACCATTATGTTTTTAAGCCAGGATTGACTTGTTCTAAGCTGTACCTTAGAAATATTACTCTGGCAGTTGTACATGGGATGAGCTGTATGTTGCTCTGTTTTATTTGGGGAGACAGTTCTCTAGGAGAGACTACATAGGAAGGCAGTTATATGAGTCATTACCAAAGGTCTGGCAAAAAGTAGTAAAAGCATTAACTGGAGTGATTAGCAGTGGGGAAGGAAATAAAAGGATAGATGTGGGAGTCATTTGGAAAGTATGAGGCAATTCATTGACCTTACAGAATCACTGGTTTTCTGCTTCCACTCCATTGACCTTTCCAAGGTTATCAGTGACCTGCTTGTCCTTAAATTCAGTGGACACTTTCCAGTAACCTACTGTTGGCACCAGCCCTGTGCTAGACACTAGGATCCTGTTTGTAAAGGCATCTGCCAGTGGTTTCTGTGACACAATTGTTTCTAGTTTTCCTCCTTCTACTTCTCTAGCCTCTTCGCAAGTTCTTCTTTCAGAGTTTCTGAGCTTTGTGCTAGGTGCTCTTCTTATTTTCTCCTTCTCCAAGTGATCTCATCTTTTTCTGTTGCATCAATTACCATTTGTCCTTATACAAAGGACAGCCATATCTACTGTATCTCCAGCTTAGATCTCTCTCTTTGCCTCCTGACCCATATTTCCAACTATCTAACTGGGTATCTTTTCTTGGATGAGTTACCGTTCTCTCAAACACAACATGTCCAAAATAATTCATTGACTTATTCTAAGGCTTGCTTCCTCTTTCTCCTGTAGTCCCTGTCTCAGGAAATATATGGTGCTATCAATCCCAAAGCAGAAATCTGGACATAATCCCTAACTACCCTTTTCCCCTCTCTCTGCATATAATTTCAGTCATTAGGCCTCATAGATTTGACTAAATAAATACCTTGCAAACCCCTCTACTTATATTCTTAACTGCTCCTACCTTAAGCCAGGCTACCATAATTTTGTAGCTGAATAACTGCATCATCATCTTGACTGGCTCCCTTGTCATCTTCAATCTATATTCTGTATTGCAGCTAGAGCTTTCAAACATAAATATGTGATAAGATCAGTCCCGTGTTTAGAATACCCTAGGGTTCTCACTGTTCTCAGTACAGTCTAAGGGTTTACCATGGATTACAGGGTCTTTTATGATTTGGTGAGCTTTTTATTGTATCTTTCTAAACTGCCTTTACTTCCCTCTTTCTTGGCTCTCTTTGCATAATGCTGTTCCCTGTACTTCACCTCATGTCTAACCTTCATCTCCCTTTCACTTCTCCTCTTCCTCCAAAATTCCTCTGAATATCACATTGTCATGCAGGCCCATTCTTGATCTCCCACGTCTGGGTTAGATATCCCTCCTCAGTACCATCACCGCACCAGACGTGTCCCGCATCCTAGCATTTGCCTCAGTGTATTGCAACTACTGTGTACTTGTGTCTAGGACTCCTGCTAGTCTAAAAGTTTTGGGAGAGCAAAGGTTCATGTTTGTGTTTTTGACTGTGGTATACCCCAGTGCCAGTATATGATAAGCTCTCAAAATATTTGTTAGATGTATGAAGAACTGAAAAAGAGAACAGGAAGAGGTAAGTTTCAAGACCAGGAAACAAGGCTATGAAAGTTGCAGGAAAGCAGCAGGTTACAACCTAGAAGAGGAGTTTGTTTTAGGAAATACTGTGTTTTAGACCACTATAACTGAAGCAAAAAACCAAGGCCTGGGTGTGGATAGTCCACTATCTGATAACAGTGGATACTGATGGGTGGCAAAGTTGGAGAGGAAGAGAGCCAGATTCCAAAACAGAAGGGGTAAAGTCTTCTAAAAAGATAGATTATAGTAAGAAGGATTAGGGGATGGAAATATGAGCCTGTTCCACTCATAGACCTTAAACATGAGATAATGAGCCATCATGAAGAGAGTAGGCAGTTGTCCAGTGAAGAAGGGGATGCTAACCCTTCTTAAGCTTGAACCTTTAGGTAGAAGCAGTTAGAGAAGGAACAGCCATCATCAGATAGTGTTGTAAGGAAAATGGTATCCCTGGGGAAACCTGTGTTTTGGTAAAGCAAAGCAACTAAGAAAGAATATACTACCGTTGTTTAACAATCACCACAAAAAGACAGTAGGATCATCTTTGACCCCCCTCATCCTTTTTCAGGGACTTGGAGGACTAAGAAGAGAGAAATCTGTAGAAGAGGGTTCTCTCTCTGATCCTCCCTCCACTTCAGTTTTACCACACACAATGCAACAATAATTAAGAATTTGTATAAAATGTCACCAGGTTGGCATGCACGGAGAGAAAATTATTCAGGTGTTTTCCTTTGTCAATAATACAAGGAGCATTTGTGGGAGGAAATATTTACAAATATAGTAAGACCCATTCTCTTTCTATATTTATGTGAAAATTTTAAGTTGTGCCCTTGTTTTATGTGTTTCTATTTAAAGATACCATACTTAATATATATTGTTGATTCATTAACATCGAACTCATGGCTAACAGCACTATAAATCATGCCTGATCAAAGCTTATGGTACTCGTACTTTCTCTGTAAGGTACATTATAGTCTTCTCATACATGGGAACTCTAGGTAGTACTTAAGTACTATGCATGGAGGCCATTTTAAACAGCAAAATTCCCGAGATAAAGCACAAAACTCAAAAAAATGTGCCAGTAAATTTACCATGAAAAGGACGCTTGTTTACAGTTTGAGAGCTTAAAGCAAGAAAGTGGAGTGTCAGTTCGTTTGACTTCACCTGGGAACATGCTTATCAGTTGACTCAAACTTTTTGCTATTCTGTTTATCCACGAATTGACAGGAAAGCAAGTATGGATTTGGGGGTTACAAATAAAATTTAGCAAACACATAAACTTGCAGATGTGGAATCTACAAGTAATTAGAATCAACTATATTAGTTTGATCATTAAATCAGTTTTTTAAAGTACTATTATAACACCTTCTAACCTGCCCCATTCACTGAGTGTTGTAGTTTATAGTTTCATTGGGCATTTTCAGTAGTTTTATCTGAAGTCACTTTTCAAATTTTGTACTTGAAGCTCCAAAGTATGCTACCGGAAACACGAGTTGATGCTGTGAAACAAAATCAACAGGTAATCCACCATCACAGTTGTGGGCTAGAATGCTTAAGAAACCTTGGAGACCCAGAGATCTGAGATGAATACTGAAGAATTATAGGCAGGTTTACTCAGTCAAGCTGCCTGTATTTTGAGGGTGTAGTCCTCAGACCAAAAAGACACCAATGAACAAACTCAGATGGCCTCACTGGGGAACAGAGATTGAAAGCTGACACTGGAATGTGTACTTAAAAAAGTGAGAGCCCATTTTGGAAAGAGGCAGACTGGGCACAGAATGTGGAGAGCTATATTTGCTAACTGAAGAAATTTAGACTTTATCCTCTACAAAACAAAGCTATTGGTTTTTGAAGGGTTGCATAAAAGCTGCATTTTGGCAGCATATATTTTGGTAGAGCTGTTACCTGCCTGAAAACACCAATGTCATTTCACACAAATGATATTTATCCCTTGGTGTTTGGTAGAAATTTCTACAATGAAACTGTGATTTTATAGTCTTTACTGGGGGAGGAAGTAGGTTCTTTAGGCTGAAATTCTTGTGTAGCAAAAATTAACACTTAAGTTAGCCCTTGGCAAGCTCCAGTTCTATGTATAGTAAAATGGATTTCCCAGAAAGTCACTCTCTATTCCCCTTGAATAGACATTAGAAATAACATGTACTTTAAGTGGGATTTACAGAGGAAGGGGGCCTTTAATTCTTTGCCAGTGTGATGTAAAAAAATAACTAACATTAAAGTTGAGGCCTAGAAATAGCAGCACTGGCTTAAAGTCTGTTTTCAGGTGCAAGTTTTTCTTTTTATTTATGTGTGTGTGTGTGTGTGTGTGTGTGTGTGTGTGTGTTTTAAATAGAAGAAGGAAATGCCAATTTCAGTTCTTAAAAATATTAATGACTGCAACTTATAAAAATGTTACAGACTGTATTCTTCCCTTTGTAACAGATGAGAAGATTTTGAACTTTAGTCTCTACTTTTTACTTTGGTAAGACGATTTGAATAAACTGCAATATTTGCAAAAGATTTTTTGAGTATGTGGACATTTGACATTTTCAGTGTCAAATATACATTTCATGTACTGTATAAACATTCTAGAAAAGAGAGAGAGGCAGGGAGGAAACTGCTCATTAAAAAGAACTTCACCCTCTCTGAAAAGGGATTTCCTTTACAGTGCTGTGTACCAAAGTCTGTGTTGTAAATCAGAAAGCACTGAGCACACGTGTTGCTGCTTTGGTAGCATCAGAAGTCAGTTTTCATTAGCTTTATACCATTCACTATTTCTGCCAAGCAATCTTAAATTATAAAAGAATCTTACTTGATTTTGTGATTCTCCTATCTGTTTTCTGCTCATAAAGAAAATACCCTAAACTGAACAACTGCATGCTACGTTTTTAATTTTTAAGACAGCTAATGTGTATAAGACATTTATAGTTGTGTAGAAGTTTTTGAAGTTTACGGGTGTTTCAATTTTGCTGCTATACTTTGTTAACATATTTTAGGAATGTTTCATTTTAGCCACAACTAGGATATAAACATTATTTTGGTGGTGATCTCCTTGTAATCGTGAGATCAACCAAATTTGGGAAATTTTGATTTGTCAGATTTATGAATTTTACAGTAACACAAAAGTCTGATTTCCTATATATTTTTAAGGCCCCTATACCTTTGTCAAAATAAAGTGTCAGTGATACATGAAAAAATCATAAACTATGTTCAGGCCAAACTGATACTGACTTTGTTAAAAAGCTAGATAGAAATCTGTTTTCCTCTTCTGTTACATCTCCTCTTCTGAAGACCACTCTGTGGATTGAAGATTTGAGATCCTAGGACCTAGGCTAGACAGATTAGGAGATTTTGCTGTATTTTAAGTGGCAGATGCCATGGAATTCTAAGCCTGTTACGAAGGAGGAGAAGAAGAGGCACAATGACCCTGACACAGCCCCTTGGTTGACCACAGCAGATATCTCACTTGAGCAAGTAGATATCAGCTCAGTTGCTTGCTGATTATCTCTAACTTGTCAATAACTTACTTTGATAACCTAGATTTGGAATTCTGACAGCATGCAGTATATGCCTCATAATAATCTGCTGTTTATGAAAGACATAACATTGTATGTTTAGCATAATGGTTAAGAGCCTGCCATCTGGAATGGTCTACTTATTTGGGATCCAGATATAGTAAGCTTTCACTTAACATCATCAGTAGGTTCTTGGAAACTGTGACCTTAAGCAAAACAACATCTAATGAAACCAGTTTTACCACAGGCTAATTGATATAAACAAGAGTTAAGTTCCTGTGGCATATTTATGGTCACAAAAACATCACTAAACTTCTAAATAAAGACCCAAAACACCTGTAATATTAAACACTGAAATAAATGTGAACTGTATATACATTTAAGAATAATAAAAACAAAAAATAATTATTTACCCAATTTTTGGTGAACCAGTGAGTGATAGTGATCATAGTGATGGTGGATGAAATCAAGGAATAAATGCAAAGTGAAAATTGTAAGAAGCACCCCTGTCACCAGATAGCTCAGAAATAATAATTAGGGAAGGCTTGCTCAGCATTTTTAAATTGCACTGTTTATTGTCATGCACTTGAATGATTATCCCAGACTTTATGAATTTTCATTTTATAATAATTTGTAGGCCAGGCATGGTGGCTCATGTCTGTAATCCCAGCACTTTGGGAGGCCGAGGCAGGTGGATCACTGGAGATCAGGAGTTCGACACCAGCCTGACCAACATGGGGAATCGCCGTCTCTACTAAAAATACAAAAATTAGCCAGGTGTGGTGGTATGCACCTGTAATCCCAGCTATTTGGGAGGCTGAGGCAGGAGAATCGCTTGAACCTGGGAGGTGGAGGTTGCAGTGAGCCGAGATTGTGCCACTGCACTCCAGCCTGGTGACAGAGCTAGACTCCGTCTCTAATGATAATGATGATGATGATAATAATAATAATAATAAGTATTCATTTATTTTCCAATGTGCTTATTCCAGTTCAGGGTCCAGGGGGCCCACAGCTTATCCTCATAGCTCAGAGCAACTGATTGTAGACAGGGCGCCATCCCATTGTAGGATGCACTCACATGCACACTCACACTCAAACTGGGACCCTTTAGACATGCCAGTTAACCGAACGCACACAGCTCTGGAATGCGGGAGGAAAGTGAAGTACCTGGAGAAAAACTACACAGACATGGGAAGAACGAGCTGACTCCACACAGACAGTGGCCGTGGGCTGAGCTGGGCAGGCATCAGTTTTTTTTCTTTTTTGTTGGGGACGGAGTCTCACTCTGTCGCCCAGGCTGGAGTGCAGTGGTGCGATCTCGGCTCACCGCAACCTCCGGCTCCCATGTTGAAGCGATTCTTCTGCCTCAGCCTCCCAAGTAGCTGGGATTACAGATGCCCACCATCACGCCCGGCTAAGTTTTGTATTTTTAGTAGAGATGAGGTTTCACCATGTTGGCCAGGCTGGTCTCGAACTCCTGACCTCAGGTGATCTACCCGCCTAGGCCTCCCAAAGTGCTGGGATTACAGGCGTGAGCTACTGCACCCAGTCGGCATCAGTGTTTTTCTCATCAATGTTAAAACAATGTTGAACAAAACATTTTTCAAAGACCTGCTGTATGGCTATTTTCTAGTTGTGTGACTTTCTTTGGGAAAGTTAGCTAACCTTTCTGAGCTGAAATGTCTTCATTCATAAAATGGGGGTAGTAATAATGCATAAGGTTTTTGTAAGAATTAGAATCAGCTAATACTTAATAAAGTACTTAGACCATACTAACTAATTAGTTTGTTGTCTTTGTTATTATTTTGATGTGGTTGTTGTTTGGTTTCACCTGTGTGCTAACAGGACATGCTGAAATAAAATTTAAGAATTGGCTTTATGATATAGAAAAGCAAACTTTTGTACAATATGGATATGAAAGACCGTTGGGAACCTATTCTTTCTCTCTTACCTAATTCATCTTAGTCTTTTTAAAGCTTAGATTTTCCAAATGAGCTATAGCAAAATATAATGTTTAAAAATGTTTAAATTCTAAGCAGTATGTCATAGTTAAATAACTTAAAGGTTGCTACATCTAAAAAGCCTTGTAAGAGCATAATTAGTAAAATTCTACAATTTAGAAAAAATACTAGCTGACAGTGACTGATTTATAAAAGTAAAATATCTTTTGTTAGTACTAATAGCCTTTTTATAAATTAATCGATGACAAAAAATTGAATGGGATTTGCAGTTCATCTTTCTATGATGTTGGTTTATTTAATCTCTATAATTTGCTATATTTGAAAGAGCATAGAAATGGAGGTCATGATAAAATCTAGGCCCAGTGCCACAACTAAATCCCTGTAGGACCTCTCAAGGTTTTGATTTCATCTCTGAATGGAAATAATGCCTTCCAAGAATATTATGAAGATTAAAAAGTTACATATTATAAATATACACAGAGTAACAATACTGGGAATATTGCAACTTGTAAGAAAGAGGAAGCATATGGCATATTCTGATGGTTAGGGATATGGACTCTGTAGCTGGGATGCCTGAAAGAGAACTCTGACTCCACTAAAGGCTAGTTACATGAAATTGTGCAGATAATTTAACTTCTCTGAGTTTGCATTTTTCTTTGTCTACATAATGGGGATAATAATAGTACCTACCTCACACATAGTGTTAATTTCTATTAGTGATTCTCATTAAGATAGTATTATTGTTCATCCCTGGTTGTTTGCCATCATGTATCTGAGTTAGAGAGTCATTGATTTTAGAACTGAAAGATTCAGTCCCAAGAAGACTATCAGGTCGAGCAACCTGCCTCCTGCTAGACAAGTAGCTTTATCCATGAGTTACCAAAGGGGGAGCCGAAGCCCAGAGAAGCTGAAAGAGTTGTTGACGGTCGCCCCGTGAGTTGGTGATAGATATCTGGAATTCCATTAGTTGCCCATTTCCTAGTTCTGGGCTCTGCATTGCACTAGAATACTGTGCCGTTCTAAATATGAAAAGGCAGTATGACCATTGTGCTTGTCACTTTCCCTTCGCTAGATGCTATCTTATATTTGTCCTTAAGAAATTTAACCTGTGACTTTCAGATCACTTAGAACCTTGGTTGAACAGTGTTTTCTAGTGTTCCTTAGTATATCTTTTTGTCATCTTTTGTTGTCTTTGGGTTCCCCCAAAAGAGCTATACTCTGTGCCGGGAAACTTCACACGTGCTGTCTTCTCTTCCTCGACTTCCCTCTCTACTTACCTTTCCAGCTCATAGTGAATCAGAAGATTTCTCTGACACCTTTCTCTGTCTAAAGGTCCTTCCATATTCTCGTATGGCAGCATGAATCACAGTATATTTTAACTGGCCTTTTCCTTGTATGTCTCCTACAATGAGCTGTTGAAGCTTCATGAAAACACAATCTGTTTTACTCCGGGCAGTTATAATTCCAATTACAAAGCACATTTCCTGGCTCCTGGCTAGGAACCCGATCATTTTTCGATGCATCCTTGCTCAGGACTTTCTGATTCCGTCTTAAAACATTTTGGGGCATCTCGTTCTCCTGGTTTTTGGAAACATATTCTCATACTGCTATGAAGGTTTTTTCTGACATTTCCAACTTCTCTTAAATTGATTCAGCAAATGTTTTTCCATAATAAATATCGTTGATATGTCATCAATATGGAGAGCAACAACAGAATGCAGTGAGGAAACTCCTCCCCTGGAGGTCTGAGAATCTAGATTCCGGTTCTCACAGAGCCACCACCTTGGTGACCTTGGACAGTAGACCTGCTGAGCCTCAGTTTCCTTATCCCTAAAGTGGGGATATTAATAGAACCTGTTCTCAGAGATGTTACCAAGATTAAAATAACCAAGATAATTCCTGTAGATTATTTGGCATAGTGCCTGCCACATACTAAGCGAGAGTTAGCATCCATCAATTTAGTATGATCATAAAAAATGAACAGACTAAAGGAAGTAACCAGAAAGAAAGAAATTCTGTTAATTCTTAAAATGTAATCTTTTTTTTTTTTTTTTTTTTTTTTTTTTGTTGTTCTTTATTTTTTTTTTTTTTTTTTTTTTTTTTTTTTTTTACTGTGGCTGTCCTAGATTCTTTGTTTGTTTGTTTTTTGTTTTTTTTGAGACTGAGTCTGGCTCTGTCGCCCAGGCTGGAGTGCAGTGGCCAGATCTCAGCTCACTGCAAGCTCCGCCTCCCGGGTTTACGCCATTCTCCTGCCTCAGCCTCCCGAGTAGCTGGGACTACAGGCACCCGCCACCTCGCCCGGCTAGTTTTTTTGTATTTTTTAGTAGAAATGGGGTTTCACCGTGTTAGCCAGGATGGTCTCAATCTCCTGACCTCGTGATCCGCCCGTCTCGGCCTCCCAAAGTGCTGGGATTACAGGCTTGAGCCACCGTGCCCGGCCTAGATTCTTATTAAAAGCTGAGAGACTGAGAGACTTGTCATTTTGAACATGACATCAGTGGAACAGCTTATGATTCAATAATTGCATCATCCTGGACAAGCCCCAGTAGAAGCAAGTGAGGACATGTGATGAAAGACATTGATTTTGCCCCTCCTCCCTCTTTGTATTTTCTTTACTATAAAATTATTGATGTTAAGCCCATAGCACTAATATTTCAGTTCAATTCATAATAAAATTTGAGGACATTTGAATATATTATCTGTTATAAATTATAATTTTATATTTGGCCACGGAGTATTTGAAGTGGGTCTTTTCTTTCACAAAAATTCTATTTTAATAACTAAAAAATAGTCTTAGGAGAAGTATTATTTAAGGACAGGTTTATATTAAATAATGTCATTTCACTTTCAACTTCCTGGTGGTTAAAAAAATATGCTAATACTAAAGGATATGATACACATGTTCTGTTAGAACAGTTTTGGCAATTAGAAGACTTCTCTTCTTGTGTCTGAAAGGGATGTTACTCGGGTTAGTTATGAGCCATGTATCCAGATGTCCTGAAAGGACCAGTGGTGGATGTATTTCTATTTTTGTCTTTTTTTTTCTCTTTCTGGCATTCTAGTTGCTGAGTGACTTTTGTTTTCAGCTCTTCTCACAATCACCATTGTTCTAATAACTTTGCTTAAATAGAACATCTCCTTTTGCTATAAGCCATGAGGCCTTTACCATTAATTTTTTAAAGTACTGAAATGAGAACCTCATAAATTAAAGAACACTCCTGATTCTGAGTTAACAGATCCTACTAAGCCTTTTGCAGATGGAAATTTCCTTTAAATTGGTTTGTTTTCCTTTAACATTCCATTATCCTACTGTTCATTCTTTGGAGCTGTGATTTGTTTCATATATTTCAGGCTTCTTACTAAATCAAGTCATATAAGTTATTATTTGGATCATTTTGAAACTACAACAGCTTATCAAACCTCTGAAAGAAGAGTTTTGTGTTTGCCCACAGACCGAAGAACTGATTCAGTTTTACTGGCTGAGCCACCTTCATTATTCATATTTAATTCCTGGTACTGAGGGTGGGAGGAGAGAGAGGAACAGAAAAGATGTAACTATTGGGTACTAGGCTTAATATATGGGTGATGAAATAATATGTACAACAAGCCCCCATGACACGTGTTTACCTGTTTAACAAATCCTCACATATATCCCCAAGCCTAAAAGTTTAAAAATGTATATTTGGTAAATCATTCAATGTGTTTTTAAAAATATCATCTTTCAGCCGGGTGTGGTGGCCCACACCTATAACCCCAGCTCTTTGGGAGGCTGAGGCCGGCAGATCACGAGGTCAGGAGTTCAAGACCAACCTGGCCAACATGGTGAAACCCTGTCTCTACTAAAAATACAAAAAATAGCTGGGGTGTGGTGGTGTGCACCTGTAATCCCAGCTACTCAGGAGACTGAGGCAGGAGAATCTCTTGAACCCAGGAGGCGGAGGTTTCAGTGAGCCGAGATTGTGCCATTGGACTCCAGCCTGGGTGACAGAGCAAGACTCCGTCTCAAAAATATATATCTGTATCTATATCTACATCTATATATCTCAAATATATATATATATATATTTTAGAGATAATTAACCCTTCCCCAGAAGGCAGGGCCAAAGTTAAGGTTCTTCCAGGTCCTTTGTATTCCCTGTAAATTTTAGAGTCAGCTTGTCAATTTCTATACACACACAAAAAAAAGCCTGCTGGGATTATGATTGATATTGCATTGAAATTAAATCAGTTTGGGAAGAGGAGACTTACTTTGGGGACAGAGTCTATATTGAGTCTTCCAATCCAGGAACATTGTATATCTCTCCATTTAGTCAGATATTTAGTTTATTTCAACAATATTTTCAGATCTTTAGTTCCTTTCAGTAATATTTTCTCATTTTTCCTGTAGAGCTCTTGCACATCTTTTGTCCCATATCTATTGTGTATATGTGTTTTGCTACAGTTATTAAATTATATTAATATAAATTTTATTTTCCAATTGTTTGTTGCAATATATAGAACTTTTTATAATATTGTGTCCTGTGACCATGCTAAATGAACTAATTCTAGTCATTATGTCTTCAATATCCTTCTCTTGAATTTTCATTGTCTTCTCCTCTGGGACTCCGTTCATATGTAAGGCCATTTGATACTGTCTCTCAGGTCCATGAAGTAATTTTTCTTCAGTCTTTTTTTTGTCTCTGTTCTTCGGTTGAATGAACGCCATTGATAATTTGGTATGTAATGGCTCACTTAAACTTCCTGTTATTTGTAAGATATTTCTACCCTCAGTTGTCTGGAATCCTTTAGTCCAGAGCCCCTCCAATCCTCAGCCTAGAAGGAAGGAGAAGGATAGGGTGAAAGGAATGGGAGAGCTTCTAGCTTCAGAACAGAGATCAGAACAACAGAGGAGTCATCTTGGATAAGGAAACTTCCCTCAAACTTATTATTTATATCCTCAGAAATAAGAAAAATAATGCATTTATCAAATAAAATGATTTTGAAAAAGGGAACTTCGGAGTATAAAACTAAACTCTTGGAAATTAAAAGGATGATAGCATAAATGAAAAGCTCAGTTGAAGGATTGAAAGATAAAAGTAAGAAAATATCCCAAAAATAAGAGCAAAAAGACAGCAGTGTAAAATAGGGGAGAAGATAAGAGAATTAGAGAACCAATTTAGGAGTTCTAGAAAGAGAAAAATGTAGACAACAAAAGGGAAGAAATCATCAAAGACTGGAGTAGGGGAGGTCATGCTATCTGTTTCTTTTTCTATTTTTTATTTTGAATTACATTTTTTTTTTACTGTGAAACAAGCATATGTACCTAAGAATGAATAAAATACATCTGCAGTCATGTATTGCTTAACAACAGAGATAGGTTCTGAGAAATGCATCATTAGGCGATGTCATCATTGTGCAAACATCATAGAGTGAGCTTACACAAATCTGAATGGTATGTCCTACAGTACACCTGGGCTATATGGTATAGCTGTTGCTCCTAGGCCACAAACATACAGCATGTTACTGTACTGAACACTGTAGGCAGCTCTAATACAGTGGTGAGTATTTATGTATCTAAACATAGAAAATAAAATACAATAAAAATACAATAAAAATAAATATAAAATAAATACAAAATATAAAATACAATAAAAATAAAAAATACAATAAAAATACAGTATAAAAGAGAAGAAAATAGTACACCTGTATAGGTACTTACTGTGAATAGGGCTTCCAGGATTGGAAGTTGCTGTGAGCCATTGAGTAGTGAGTAAATGTGAAGGCCTAGAACATTTATTATATAAAGTCTACTGTAGTGTAAACTCTGTAGACTTAGGCTACACTAAATTTATGAAAAATTTTCTTCAATAATAAATTAACCTTAGCCTACTGTAACTTTTGTACTTCGTAAACTTTTACCTTTTTTTTTTTTTTAACATTTTGACTCCTTTGTAGTAACACTTAGCTTAAAACACACATTGTACAGCTATAAAAAATATTTTATGTCCTTCTTCTGTAAGCTTTTTTCCATTTTTAAGATGTTTTTATTTTTAAACTTTGTTGCTAAAAACTAATACACAAACACACCCATTAGCCTAGGCCTATACAGGGTCAGGATCATCAGTGTTCAACCTTCACATGTTGTCCCACTGGAAGGCCTTCGGGATAATAACAAACACAGAGCTGTCGTCTCCTATGATAACAATGCCTTTTTCTGATATACCTACTGAAAGACCTGGCTGAGACTGACAGTACTCTAAAATAATGAAAAAAATATAATACAGTAAATATATAAACCAGCAACATAGTCATTTTTTATCATTATCAAGTATTATGTACTGTACACAGTTGTATTTGCTGTATTTTCTATAACTGGTAGCATGGTAGGTTTGTTTACACCAGCATCACCACAAACATAAGCATTGTGTTGTATTACAGTGCACAGCTACAGCTAAGTGATAGGACTTTTTCAGCTCCATTATAATTTTATGGGACCATCACTATAAATGCTGTCCATCATTGACTGAAATTTATGTCGTGCATGACCATACATGCAATTTAATGAATAATAATTATAAAGCTGGCACTGTGTAATATCCAACCAGGGTAAGAAATAGAATATTGCCTGTACCTTGGAGGCCTCCAGTATGACCATGTAAGTTTACAAATCCTATTTTGTTCCTCCTCCCCAGAGGTACCACTGCCCTGAAAATGTGATCATTATTTTCTTGTTTTTCTTACTACCTACATAAACATCCTTAAACAATATAACTCAGTTTGTATATTTTGAATCCCATATTAATAGAATATTATATGTATATGAATTTATGTGAATAGAATATTATATATGTCATTTTGCATCTTGCTTTTTTCACTCAACACTGTATGATTCATTCATGTTGTAGTATACAGCTATACGTTATTCATTGCTATGTAGAATTATATCCTCAGAGATAAGAAGATATATGGATGTTTATAATAAATCATTCCACTATTACGAACATTTGAGTAGTTTGTAGTTTTGGTTTACTTAACCAAAAAAATGCTGCTGCCAACATTCTTACACATTTTACTGTATATGCACATTAATTTATTTATAAGTATTAAAATAATTTCTTTTTGAATACATGTCTAGTGATGGAGTTGCTAGGTCATAGGACATTATTGTCTTTGACTTTACTGGATAATGCCAAACTGTCTTCCAAAATGATTATGTCCTTAAACTCAGGATACATCTTATTGTCAAATGTTCAATTTTTGTCAATCTGATGGATGTGTAATGGTATTTCATTGTAGTTTTAATTTGCATTTCCCTGATTACTAATTAAGCTGAATAACTTTTCATGTGTTCATTGGCCATTTGAAGTTCCTGTACTATAAAGTATCTGTGTAAGTTTTTTGTCCATTTTTCTAGTTTTCTGTCCTTTTAGTTGAAATTCAAATTTGCCTAAATCTGTTATTCTCCTAGCACAAGTAACTGGGATGCTTTGCTTTAGATTTAGCCTAATTCTTTATGATTTTGTCAGCTTGACAGTGCTTTTAAGGATATATATATATGTGTGTGTGCGCACGCATGTGCATGTGTGTATATATGTATGTGTGTAGTTTTTTGAGACAAAGTCTCACTCTGTGACCCAGGCTGGAGTGCAGCGGCACAATCTTGGCTCACTGCAGCCTCCACCTCCTGGATTCAAGCTTTTCCCTGTCTCAGCCACCCAAGTAGCTAGGATTACAGGTGTTCCAGCATACCCAGCGAATTTTTGTATTTAATAGAAACAGGGTTTCGCAATGTTGACCAGGCTGGACTCGAACTCCTCACTTCAAGCCATCTGCCTGCTTTAGCCTCCCAAAGTGCTAGAATTACAGGCGTTAGCTTCCATGCCCGGCCTGGATATTTTTTAGAAATATTTTTTATCTGGCACTTTGGTTTTTGGCTGGCAGGTTGGCACCCACAGTCTGACCTACCATATCTATAAAAAGAAACCTGTAAATGGTCTTAGACTTTGAACCAGTCTTCCTGATTTTGAACCCCTACCTTTACCCCCCAGTTTTTGAGCCTTTCAGAATTTTTTTCATAATAATTAGGTTCCTTCTTAGCTTTCCCAACTGCTGACTTAACAGATCTCAGGAAGGCAACAATCCTTGTCCATCTGCTTTCTGTCTTATAAACTGTTGCTGGTATTGTCTCTTCTCTTTATTCTTAGAGGTGTGTGCTTTTAAAAACAAATACTGGGTTCCAGAGGGAGCTGAAATAAAAGCATGTGTTAAATATACCATCTTTAACCAGAACTACATTTGACTGGTCATTTTATTTTCAAGCTCACATACACTTCAAACAGAGATATGACTAAAGGAAGTATGTGAACAAAAGCCAGGGCTCTGAACATCACAGATTATATCGTCATACTTGAAATATTTTAAATTTTGATTTAAAATGAGAGCTTTATAGATATGTCCTCAATGGACTGAGTGTTTAAGTACTTGACATCCAAAACGTTCTTACTAATCAAGAGAAGGCAAACACCCCAACAGAGAAGTAGGCAATTTTTATCAATTGCCAGTTCACCAGATTTGTTTTCTGTTAGAAGTGAATATGGGGAAATACATGTGCTCATGTTTTGCCTACTTTCCTGGAGCCAGTGAGGAGAGGCCGTTTAGTGATCCATGTGATAAACTCTAAAGTTTCCATCGGCTTCCCAGTCCCTTCTAGGAATTTAACTTAAGGAAATAATCAGACATTTGCAAAGGTGTATACAGTGGTATTTATAACAGTGAAAAACCAAAGAATGACCAATAATAGGAGAATGGAAGTTATAGCCAAATACTTTGCAACTACTAAAGAATCATGTAAAATATCTATTGACATAGGAGTTTTATCAAAATGTGAAGTATACAGCTGAATAGTACCTCCTCACATATAAAGCACGGTGCAAAGTAGCCATTTATATTGTTATCCCCAAAATAAATATATGCACATTTTTTAAAGCTGAAGGCTATATATGGAAGTGTTTGCTGGTTTTCTGTCAAAAGAATGGTGGCTTTATTTTATAATTTAAACTTTTTGTGGTTTTCTAAATTGTCTAAATAGTTAAATTTTTATAATGTAAAAGTGTCTTCCAATTTAGCTTCATTTGACAAATTACCTTTTCATTCTATCTAGCTGTGTATTTCTAAATGAATTTACAGCAGTAATCTTACAGCAGATGAATTTACAACAATAATCTTAGAGTAGACTATGGATTAGATGTAAAAACATGAACTTAGGAAAAAAATATTTTGGGCTTTATGGTTACAGAGAGTTTTCCTCAGTGTGGGGATCATAGCTGTATTGAGTTTATTCAGTTTTCCTTTCCCACATGAATGAAAAATGGGGCCAGCCTACAGCTGGAAGTGCCTCGGCATGTACCACTCTACTGTGTATGATCTGATTTCTTGATGCTAGCAGGGAGAGAAGCAAATTGTCTCCTATTCAAACCAAGAGCCTCTGCCCCACAGATAGCCATCAGCCAGTCATTTCAGCTACTCCCTGCAGTGGCAAGAAGGTGTGAACCCCTTATGTTCTCTGTTGCATACCCTTGTCTAATTCACTGTTTCTTATTCTTTTCAGGTTTTGGCTTTATGCTACATTTCAGAAATCATAACCTTTTCTAGTATTATTTTATTCTTTTTGACACTGTGAGAAAAATTAAACTTCAAATGGATGCTTCTTATAGACTATTTATACCATTTTGCTCTCTTTTGGGAGGGAGAGACAGGGACAGAGTTCCTCCTCAGGCTAACTAGGAAAACTTACTAACTGCTTCCAATGTAATTTTAAAGATCTCCCTCTTTCTATTGCTCCCTGTACTCTTAATTCTTTTTTTTTAATTTTAATTTTAAGTTCCAGGGCACATGTGCAGGATGTGCAGGTTACATAGGTAAACATGTGGCCATGGTGGCTTGCTGTACCTATCAACCCATCAGGTATTAAGTCTGGCTTGCATTAGCTATTTTTCCTCATGTCCCGCCCTGCCAACCAACAGGCCCCAGTTACGCTCTTAATCCTTATAGCTTAGATGTTATGATCCACAGTGTGGTTCTTACAGAAGGTTATGGAAAAAAAAAAAGAAACGCTCAAAGTGCCCGAACTTTCTTAAAATAATCCTGGTACAACTAAACTCATGCACTGACTGTCCACCTAACATGTAACAGTCTGTGTTGTGATACATTGTTTTAATGTTCTGAATGCTTGTCAGCTTTCAGTATTAAAGATGTGAATCATTTATCAGCAATGAAACATTTAGTCTAAGGTTGTCAGCTATTTATGCTACAAATTAATGACTTGTCCTTAAAATACCAATTTTGTGATTCATGTTTTGGCAGGTAGTTAGATGTTTAGTGTTCTAATTTTAAACTATGAATAAAAGTTTTGCCATAATCATTGTTTTATTGGTTCCTTTTCTCCCCTACCCACTACCCAAAAAATCCTGCAGTTCTTTTTAGTTAAACTTTTATTTTTGTGCAGGTTTGTTATATAGGCAAATTTTGTATCACAGGGGTTTGGTGTACAGATTATTTCATCACCCAGGAAATAAACATAGTACCTGATGGATAGGTTTTCAGTCTTCACCCACTTCCCACCCTCAAGTAGGCCCCGGTGTCTGTCATTCCCTTCTTCATGTCGATGTATACTCAATGTTTAGCTCCTACTTATAAGTGAGAAGAACATGTGGTATTTGGTTTTCTATTCCTGTGTTAGTTTGCTTAGGATAATGGCTGCCAGCTCCATCCATGTTGCTGCAAAGGACATGATCTCATTCTTTTTATGGCTGTGTAGAATTCCATGGTGTATATACACCACATTTTCTTTATCCAGTCTTCTGTTGATGGTCTTTTAGGTTGATTCCATGTCTTTGCTATTGTGAGTAGTGCTGCAGTGAACATGTACGTGTCTTTATGGTAGAATCATTTATATTCCTCTGGGTACATACCTAGTGATGGAATTGCTGGGTCAAATGGTAGTTCTGTTTTAAGTTCTCTGAGAAATCATCAAACTGCTTTCCACTATGGCTGGATTAGTTTACACTCCTACCAGGCGTGCATACACATTTCCCTTTCTCCGCAACCTCGCCAGGATCTGTTATTTCCTGACTGTTTAGTAATAGCTGTTCTGACTGGTGTGAGATGGTATCTCATTGTGGTTTTGATTTGCATTTCTCTAATGATCAATGATGTTGAACATTTTTCATATGCTTCTTGGCCACATGTGTGTCTTCTTTTGAAAAGTGTTCATGTCCTTTGCCCACTTTTTAATGGAGTTGTCTTTTGCTTATTAAGTTCCTTATAGATTCTGGATATTATACTTTTATCAGATGCATGGTTTGCAAGTATTTTCCCCCATTCTATAGGTTGTCTGTTTACTGTGTTCATAATTTCTTTTAGTGTGCAGAAGCCCTTTAGTTTAATTAGGTTCCATTTGTCAAATTTTTTGTTTGTTGCAGTTGCTTTTGGTGTCTTTGTCAAAATACTTGCCAGGGCCTGTGTCCATAATAGTTTATTTCCCAGGTTATCTTCGAAGGTTTTTATATTTTTAGCTTTTGTGTTTAAGTCTTTAATGCATCTTGACTTGATTTTTGGATATGATGTAAGAAAAGGTTTCACTTTGAATCTTCGGCATGTGGCTAGCCAATTATCCCAGCACCATTTATTGAATAGGGAGTCCTTTCCCCATTGCTTGTTTTTGTTGGCTTTGTTAAAGATCGGATGGTTTTAAGTGTGTAGTCTTATTTCTGGGCTCTATTCTGTTGCATTGGTCTATGTGTCTGTTTTGTACCAGTACCATGCTGTTTTGGTTACTGTAACCTTATAGTAGTTCGAAGTCAGATAATATGGTGCCTCCAGCTTTGTTCTTTTGGTTTAGGATTGCTTTGGCTATTTGGGCCTTTTTTTGATTCTGTGTGAATTTTAAAATAGTTTTTTTCTAATTCTGTGAAGAATGTCATTGGTATTTTGAGAGCAATAGCATTGAACCCGCTAATTGCTTTGGGCAGTATGGCCATTTTAACAATATTGATTCTTTCTATACCCTGCAATGCTTTGTTGTTGTATTTAACTTTTTGGTTGTGAAGTTTTTTTCAGGGATGATTTTGCTGAAAGTAACAACTCTAAAAATTATGTTGGTAATTAAAATTTTAAGTAAAGACTTTTATTTTCAGAGATTCCATTTCTCTTAGACTTTGGAGCTGTTAACAGGATAATCCAATCTGTAGTGGTACTCAGCAGTTTCTGTTTCCTGCATGCAGAGCTGCTTATATGAAAACACACTTTTAAAAATGCTTTCTTATGGCTGACATTCACATTCTTATTCTTTTTGATTCTTTTCAAAAAGGGATTCGGTTTGTTAAAAATATTTTTTGCAATACTTTTATGAAGATACAAACTCTGACAGAGCTTTTAAAACAAGTTTGAGAGAATATAGTGTTGATTTTATTTGTAAATCTGAAGATTATTTTAGAAAAAAGGAAAAGATTATTTACTATTATTTTCACTATAAATGCTTATCAATTTTAAAGCTTCCACATTGCACATCTCCCACTGCAACAGTAGCTACCATTTATTCTTTCTCAAAAAGTGCTGTGTGCCCTTGAAATTTTTACATTTTGAAGAATATCCCTAAAATTTTAAAAATTAGAAGAAACACATTACTTTTCTAATGAGTGTTATAAAATGAACCACAGTAACCTATACTCACTTAGACTGTGAAAAACAACCAAAACCAAAATTTATTTTCTATTGCTAAATTTTCAAAAGTGAAAATATATGATAGTTTACATGGCACATCACTCTGTTATTGTGAATTGATAAATGTATATGTAGACAAATATGTGTAAATCAGAGTACATATACATTACATACAGTGCCACAATACATTTTTAGTATGTTTTGACTGATATTTAATTATATAATTTCCCAAGAGGATCTCACCAGAATGTGGAATAGTACTGAATTTTAGAACAATTCACACGTTTTTTAAAAAAAAAATGTAGTCAGCCCTTTTATCTGTATCTGGGGAATGCAGGGTAAAGGAATAGTAAATGAGTATTGGTATAAAAAAAAAAAAAAGGTGTTACTTTCTTACCTGTGATACCTGTTACTTTGGGTATCATTTGACCTTTATTTCTGTGAAACAAAGGAGTTCTAACATCCTCTAATTATTATAATATTGTTCTAATTTAATCTATCTTAACCTGTGACACAGTTTGAAAACCAAGCTTTTACTATTGGCATGTGCAAAAAAATAAAGCAGCAAGTAGACTTGGAATCTTGAATGCAAATTTAGATTTTGCCTCTTAATAAATGTATAATACAGTGTCCTGGGACCAGTTCTCTGATTTCTGAGTCCTAGTTTCTGCATCTGTCAAATGGGATTAGAGATACCTACTTTCAGGATGTGATATGGTTTGACTCTGTGTCCCCACCGAAATCTTATCTTGAATTGTAATCCCCACATGTTGAGGGAGGGACCTGGTGTGACGTGTTTGGGTCATGGAGGAGATTTCCTCCATGCTGTTCTCATGATAGTGAGGGAGATCTCAAAAGATCTGATGGTTTAAATATGGCAGTTTGCCGTGTGCTTTCTCTCTCTCCTGCCACCATGTAAGACTTTCCTTGCTTCCTCTTTGCCTTCTGCCATGATTGTATGTTTCTTGAGGCCTCCTCAGCATTGCAGAACTATGAGTAAATTAAACCTCCCTTATAAATTACCCAGTCTCAGATACTCTTTATAGCAGTGTAAAAACTGACTAATACAGAGAATTGGTACTGGCAGAATTGGGTACTGCTATAAAGATAACCTGAAAATGTGAAGCGACTTTGGAACTGGGTAACGGTCAGTGGTTGGAACAGTTTGGAGGGCTCAGAAGAAAACTGGAAGATACAGGAAAATTTGGAACTTCCTAGAGACTTGTGAATACTTTTGACCAAAATGCTAATAGTGATGTGGACGGTGAAGTCCAGGCTGAAGTGGACTCAGATAGAGATGAGGAACTTACTGGGAACTGGACCAAATGTTATTTTTGCTATGCTTTAGCAAAAAGACTGGCAGCCTTTTGCTGCTGCCATAGAGAAGTGAAGAACTTTGAACTTGAGAGAGATGATTTAGGGTATCGAGCAGAAGAAATTTCTAAGCAGCAAAGCATCTTAGTGGTGACCTGGCTGATTCTGAAAGCATTCAGTCATATGCATTCACAAAGATATAGTTTGAAATTGGAACTTAGGTTTAGAAGTGAAGCAGAGGATAAAGGTTTGGAAAATTTGCAGCCTGACTATGTAGTAGAAAAGAAAACCCCATTTTCTGTGGAGGAATTCAAGCCAGATGCAGAAATGTGAATAAGTAACAAGGAACTGAATGTTAATAACCAAGACAATGGAGAAAATGTCTCCAGGGCATGGCAGAGATCTTTGGGGGCAGCCCCTCCCATCACAGGCCTGAGACCTAGAAGGGAAAAATGGTTTCCTGGTCAGGGTCTCACTGCTCTGTACAGCTTCACGACATGGGCCCTGCATCAACTGTGGCTAAAAGGGGCCGAGTTATAGCTTGCACCATTGCTTCAGAGGATGCAAGTCTGACGCTTTGGCAGCTTCTATGTGGTGTTGGGCCTGCAGGTGTGCAGAAGACAAGAGCTGAGGTTTGGGAACTTGTGCCTATATTTCAGAGAATGTAAAGAAACGCCTGCATGTCCAGGTAGAAGACTGCTGCAGAGGCAGAGCCCTCATGGAGAACCTCTGCTAGGGCAGTGTGAAAGGGAAATGTGGGGTTGGATCCCCCATACAGAGTCCCCACCTAGTGGAGCTGTGAGAAGAGGGCCAATGTCCTCCAGGCTCCAGAAAGGTAGATTCACTGAGAGGTTGCAGTATGCACCTGGAAATGCCACAGAATGCCAGCCTGTGAAAGCCACAGGGGCACCCTTCTGAGCCACAGGGGTGGAGCTGCCCAAGGGTATGAAAGCCCACCCCTTACTGCAGTGTGCCCTGAATATGAGACATGGAGTCAAAGGAGATTTTGGAGCTTTTAGAGTTAAGGGCTGCCCAGCTGGGTTTCAGATTTGCATGGCGCCTGTGGCCCTTGGTTTGGCCAATTTCTCCCATTTGGAACAGGAATATTTACCCAATGCCTGTTCCCTCATTGTATCTTGGAAGTAACTAACTTACTTTTGATTTTATAGGCTCATAGGTGGAAGGGACTTGCCTTGTCTCAGATGAGACTTTGGTCTTGGACTTTTGAGTTAATGCAGTAATGAGTTAAGACTAGGGGACTGTTGTGAAGGCATAATTGGTTTTAAAATGTGAAAAGACATGGGATTTGAGACGGGTCAGGTGCAAAATGATATGGTTTGGCTCTGTCCCAACCCAAATCTAATCTTTAATTGTAACCCCCATGTTTTGGGGGAGGGACCTGGTGGGAGGCAATTGGATCATGGGAGGAGGTTTTTCCATGCTGTTCTTGTGATAGGGAGTTCTCAGGAGAGCTGATGGTTTAAATGTGGCAGTTTCCCCTGTGCTCGCTCTCTCCTGCCGCCATGTAAGACGTGCCTTGTTACCCCTGCCCCTTCCACCATGATCGTATGTTTCCTAAGGCTTCCCGAGCCATGCAGAACTGTGAGTCAATTAAACCTCCTTTCTGGATAAATTACCCAATCTCAGGTAGTATCTTTATAGCAGTGTCAGAATGGACTAATACAGGATAGTAATGAAGATTACAGAATACGTAGATGAAGAAGTGCTAAGTAAATAGCAGCTATTATTATGTAGTCAAATTGAATGTATACATTGTGGTACTTCAGTGTCCTTTAAATTGAGTAACTACAAATTTGTTGGCTTTCTCAATCTGCTCACATCAGATGACATGTTATTTTATGCCTAACTTTTTTCTGGTTAATAGATATAAATCTATTCACTCAACTTCTATTTACAAAACTGGTAGTGTGGCAAGACGTCTCCTTTCTAGTTAAGGCTGTATAATACTAAGTTCATTTTACTTAAATTAACTATGGTTTGGGAAATGCTTTTCATATCATCATGTATGCCCAACTTGATACTTTAGTGGGACAGTATATTTCAGAAAAAAAAAATGCATCCCCCAAAATTCTAGGGTTGAATACATTAGTCAAACATTTAACAGTGTACTTCAGAGTTCCTCTAAGGGCAAAACTCATGGTATGAAATACAGAACACTCATATTTATACTTTTGTATTTTTGAAATGCAGTCTTCATGTTAATTTAGCATTTTAATGACCAGCATGACATTATCTTAATAATTTGGAATGCCATTATGTTCATTTAAGACTTAATATAGTAAGTATCTGAAGAAAAAAATGGAAATTACTGAATGCTTTTGTATCTCTTAATTATAATTTGTGCTCCACTGTGATATGAAGGATAGAAGAGGCAAAAACAGAAATTAACTTTGATGTTTAACCTTACCTTAAGACTGTTAAGTGGCCCACATAATCTTAAAAAACTCTGTCAAGCTTAATGGATGTTACTCTGCAGGTCCCTGCCAAGCAGCAGTCATAAGGTTATGAGGCACATGGATTTTGGAATTAGGAAGAGCTAATTCAGATCCAGGTGTTGCCTTATAATGTGACTTTGGGCAAATAAAAGGCCCAATTTTTGTATTCTTACCTGTAAAATGGACTCAGTAAAAAATATTTGAGATAATTTATTTACTGTACCTAGCCATGCAGCTTGACACACAGAATTACAAGTCAGTAGTTTCCAGTATGATTATTGTGAAAGGGATATTTTGTTTCACCTACTGAAAACTTTTTCAGTCTTAAAATTTTTATCTAATTGGCTGTATTGGAGATGTCTGCTATATAACTTTTATATAATCTTAAAAACTATTTCTTTCCTCCTTGATCTTCTGGGGATAAGCTTACCAATATTTTCATTATTTACTAAATATAGCAGCCCCCACCCCTTATTTATGGAGGATAGGTTCCAAAACCCCCAGTGTATGCTTGAAACCACCCAAATTCTATATGTATAATGTTTTTCCTATACATACATACCTATGGTTAAAGTTTAATTTATTAATTAGGAACAGTAAAAGAGTAACCGTAACTAATAATAGAATAAAACAATTAAACAATATGCCAGCATCACTAATCTTGTGCTTTAGGGCCATTATTAAGTAAAATAAGGGTTGCTTGAACACAATCACTGTGATACCGTGGCAGTCCAACTGGTAACAGAGATAGTGATGTGGTTTGGCTGTGTCCTCACCAAAATCTCAACTTGAATTGTATCTCCCAGAATTCCTATGTGTTGTGGGACAGACCCAGGGGGAGGTAATTGAATCATGGGATCTGGTCTTTCCCTTGCTATTCTCATGATAGTTAACAAGTCTCACATGATCTGATGGGTTTATCAGGGGTTTCCCCTTTTGCCTCTTCCTCATTTTTCTCTTGCCACCACCATGTATCCTGCCATGATTCCTGCCATGGCCTCCTGCCATGATTCTGGGGCTTCCCCAGCCATGTGGAACTCTAAGTCCAATTAAACTTCCTTTTGTTCCCAGTTTTGGGTATGTCATCACAAGCATGAAAATGGACTAATACAGTAAACTGGTACCAGTAGAGTGGGTGTTGCTGAAAAGATACCCAAAAATGTGGAAGCGACTTTGGAACTGGGTAACAGGCAGAGTTTGGAACAGTTTGGAAGACTCAGAAGAAGACGGCAAAATGTGGGAAAGTTAGGAGCCTCTTAGAAACATGTTGAATGGCTTTGACCAAAATGCTGATATTGATATGAATAATAAGGTCCAGGCTGAGGTGGTCTCAGATGTATATTAGGAACTTGTTGGGAACTGGAGCAAAGGTTACTATTGTTATGTTTTAGCAAAAAGAGTGGTGGCATTTTGCCCCTGCCCTAGAGATTTATGGAACTTTGAACTTGAGAGAGATGATTTAGGGTATCTGATGGAAGAAATTTCTAAGCAGCAAAGCACTTAAAAGGTGACTTGGGTGCTGTTAAAAGCATTCTGTTTTAAAAGGGAAACAGCATAAAACTTCAGAAAATTTGCAGCCTGACAATGCAGTTGAAAAGAGAAACCCATATTTTGAGAAGAAATTAAAGCTGGCTGCAAATATTTGCATAAGTAGAATGGAGCCTCATGCGAATCCCTAAGACCATGGGGAAAATGTCTCCATGGCCATGTCAGACACCTTCAAAGTAGCCCTTCTCATCACAGGCCCAGAGGCCCAGGAGGAAAAAGTGGTTTCATGGGCCAGGTCCAGGATCCTCATGCTGTGTGCAGGCTAGGGACTTTGTGCCCTGTATCCCAGCTGCTCCAGCTGTGGCTGAAAGGGGCCAAAGTAGAGCTCAGGCTGTGGCTTCAGAGGGTGGAAGCCCCAAGCCTTGGCAGCTTCCACATGGTGTTGAGCCTGTGGGTGCACAGAAGTCAAGAATTGAGGTTTGGGAATGTCTGCCTAGATTTTAGAAGATGTATGGAAACACCTGGATACCCAGGCAGAAGTTTTACTGCAGGGCAGGGCTGTCATGGAGAACCTCTGCTAGGGCAGTGCAGAAGGGAAATGTGGGATTGGAGCCCTCACACAGAGTCCCTACTGGGGCACTGCCCAGTGGAGCTGTGGGAAGAGAGCCGTCATCCACCAGACCCCAGAATGGTAGATCCACTGATAGCTTGCACTGTGTACCTGGAAAATCCGCAGACACTCAACACCACCCTGTGAAAGTAGCTGGGAGGTAGGCTGTACCCTGCAAAGTCATGGGGCAGAACTGCCCAAGACCATGGGAATTCATCTTTTGTATCAGCGTCCTGGATGTGAGACCTGAGGTCAAAGGAGATCATTCTGGAGCTTTAAAATTTGGCTATCTCACTGGATTTCACTTTCATGGGCCCTGTAACCCCCTTTGTTTTGGCCAATTTCTCCCATTTGGAACAGCTGTATTTAACCTCTGACACTGCATGGCACCCCCCCCCCCCCCCCCGCCCTTGTATCTAGGAAGTCACTAGCTTGCTTTAGATTTTATAGGCTCATAGGCAGAAGGGACTTACTTGCCTTGTCTCAGATGAGACTTTGGACTGTGGACTTTTGGGTTAATACTGAAATAAGCTAAGACTTTGGGGGACTGTTGGGAAGGCATGATTGGTTTTGAAATGTGAGGACATGAGATTTGGAGGGGCCAGGGGCGGAATGATACGGTTTGGCTGTGTTCTCACCCAAATCTCAACTTGAACTGTATGTCCCAGAATTCCCATGTGTTGTGGGAGGGACCTGGTGGGGAGGGGGTGCGGTAATCAAATCATGGGGGCTGGTCTTTCCTGTGCTATTCTCATGATAGTGAATAAGACTAACAAGATCTCATGGGTTTATCAGGGGTTTCCACTTTTGCCTCTTCCTCATTTTTCTCTTGCCACCACCATGTAAGAAGTACCTTTCACCTCCTGCCATGATTCTGAGGCCTCCGCAGCCATGTGGAACTGTAAGTCCAATTAAACCTCTTTTTCTTCCCAGTTTTGGGTATGTCTTTATCAGCAGTGTGAAAACAACTAATACAGATGACTAGTAAGGGACTAACCGCCAGGGAGCGTCTCCAGTGGATATGCTGGGCAAAGGGATGATTCACGTTCCAGGGCATAAGATCTCATTACTCAGAATTGCACAGAATTTAAAACTTATGAATTGTTTACTTCTGGAATTTTCCATTTAATGTTTTCAAACTGTTGTTGATTGCCGGTACCTGAAACTCTCAAAAGTGAAACCACAGATAAGTGGGGAGTCCTGTATGTAAAATTATTCCTTTAAATTGTTTCAGTGGATTTGTAGGGACCTGAGTGTGAAGTGAGAGCAGCAGCATCAAAACCTGAGGGAAATTTAGATAGCAAAAGAAACTCGTCTAGTATACTAGCGTGACAGAGGAACCAAGAAGTTCTCATGTTAATGTGAGAATCTAAGAATTAAAGAATTAAGCCTTTGCCTTTGAGGGAAGGAAAGGGTAGTGTGGCTTTAAATCAGGTTGAGATTGGTTCTGAGGGTTCTTTTTCCTTCCTTTATATTGATATGAATAGAGACACAACTGTTCTGCATTTCCATTTGTTTTTATAAATGTCTTTGTAGGACTTAGGAACTGCTAATTATGGAATATAAGATATACATTAGTTTGAGGAACATCTGAAAATTAGGTCAAATGACAGAGATTGTCACACAATTTTAAGACAAATGTTTTTACCTATTTGACCTAGTCTGGCAATCCCTATTTGGGCAGAAATCTTCATTTGCAGGTCATGATTGGAAGCAGGGACAGAAAAAAATTGCCACCTTTTTTGTATTATGTTACCAAGACATCAAACCTACAAAGTTCAAAGCATTATTTCTCAAGTTGAAGGCCTGGATAGACCTCAGCTTCTCAGTTCTGACACTTTATCATAGTGGAGAAGGAAGAAGATTGCTTAAGAACACTGATGTTGGTGTCAGAAAGACCTGGGTTTGAACCCTGACTTTACTAGTTACTTAGGAGGTCACTTTAGGCAACTCACGTTTTCTAAATCTTGTTTCCTCATCTATAAATGCTGAAAATAGTACCCACCTCATAGGTCTGTGGAGAGGATTAAATGGAATAATCTATACAAAGAAAGAGCTTGCATAATAGTGCCTAGTAATAGTGAGATTATACCTGTATTCTGATTATAATCTCATAAATTTAGTTGTCTCAGAGTTCTTTTGCAAAACAGATAAAGATATAAAGTATAAGTAAGCAAAATAAGTGAACATATACTGAAATTTTACAAGATGCTGGTGATATGGAGAGACCCAAGACATGGGCCCCTAAAAGAAATTATTGATAGAAACAGGATACATATACATCAAAAGGTAACATAGGATCATCTGTGCAAAGTGCTATATGGCAGTGTTTTAGGAATTCTAGAAGCTGTCATGGATCAGAAATACCATGGTGGACACTTCAGACAAGGAAAACAGATCTTAGCAAAAGCTACTCCTATCATAGGGCCTTGATAAATATTTGTGGGATCCAGGATCCCTGTAGTGATAAAGAAACTACATGGATTATGTAGGGGAGTGAGAAGACATATGACTGGAAAAATAAAAAGAACCAAATTGTGGACCATATTGAGCTTGTACTATACACAGTGGAGGAGCCCTTCAGATTTTTAATCATGTTGAGAAAAGAGTGTTAGCAGTGTGTGGGGGATAGAATGGAAAGAGAAGCCAGTGCTAGAAGGACTACTTAGTATCAACCATTGCAGTGGTTAAAGCAAGAGGTGAGGGAAGGCATGCATTAGAATGGCGGCGGTCAGAGTGGATGGGAAGGAAAAGGTCCTGACATAGTGTTACACGAAGTAATAAATAGGATGTGGAAGATGGGTTAGAATTGGCAAATCTCTGCATGTAAGTCTGGATTACTAAATATAGTGAGAGCAATTCAAATCTCTCTTTAAGAATCGAATAAAATATTTAGAAATAAGTTACTGTTGTACTTGAGGTGAACACAAATGGCATTTCAAAGATGCTCGAGATACCTTGTTGGAAACAGGCGACAACTTCACCATTGTCTCCAACATGTTCTTGCCTTCTTTGAAGATGTCATGTTCATAATTCTGAATGTCTGAACCATCTATTATCCTTGTATGCTCTTATGTATGAGGAACCATAAGGTGGGAACAAAATCCAGTCTTAATTCTAGAAATAACCATGCAATGAAAAAGTTTTCAGTCTTTGTTCTTACCATACTTGTTCTTGGTATTCTGTTTACCATTCAATGTACTATTATGGCTTCTCCTTAAAACTCGCATCCCCTAATGCAAGCCTGAGCAAACAGGACTGAGAACACACCGCCTGAGAAGGGAGTGCTTGGGGTCTCAAGACTTACTCTGTTTATCTCCATCTTTGACACTTGGTTTGAAGAACCAAAAAGGATACAGCTGTTAGGAAGTAAGTTACCCAAACACAGTGACCAAACAGTGGATTAATTCTTCCAATGAGAAAGAAATACATTATTTCTATGAAACAGATTAGACTTTAAGTAGCTTAGATAACATGATTATATTCTCTCTACAAATAAATACACAGGACCTAAGAAACCCTTTATAGATCCAAGTGTTTTCCTCTCCACTTTTCCATCCCCAAACCCGCCTTGCAAGACATGGCCAGCTTATTTGGAGTTAATTAAATCAAGACCTTCGTTTTACAGACAAGGAAACCAAGCCCAGAGACATTGAGTACTAGGCCACTGCTGTCTTACAGGTCTGAAAAATCCTTTACTGAAAATTCTCTTAATCTATTAATGTATAGGTTTTGTTGCTGTAACCCTCTCCCCAAAAGGAGTGAATATAAATGATGCAGAGTTTGGATGGCTACCTTAATATGAACCTAAAGTTGAAACCAATACAAACCTCTCTCAATAAATGCAAAGCAAAGAGAATAATCAGTCTTTCTTTGGCTTGTTAAATAAGATAAAACAGGTTCTGCTAAAACCATTTAACAGAAATATTGTGAAAGGTTTCCCCTAAAGCATTTTTCTATTTGATTTGAAAACTATTCCATAGCTTATTATCAAACAAATCAGTAATCCTTTAGCTAATGCAGAGATAAATGGGCAGTCACAAAACATAATCACCTGGTGTATGCAGCTGAGTATTTACGTTTTTCCTACTGAACAAAGATAAGAAAAATGCAGGTGACTTTAATGTGTAAAAACTACCTTTTAGTGCTAGCGCTAGAGGGAAAAAGAAATTACTGGCTCAAGCCAATCCTGTACTTGATAACTAAGCTGTATAGTCCATAGCTTGGCTTCAGCCCTGTTTTGAATCTCTTTTTGGACTTTTCTTGAGTGGACTGTTTAGGGCTGTTCAGTAGTGCAGTTGTTGCATTTTTAAGCATAGTCTAGAAGGTTTTAAAATGTTTCTGGTCCTTTTTTTTTTTTTCTTTTCCACTTTATGTTGCTTAAAGCTTTATGGCCAGGTTTTCTCATCCTCAGCATTACTGACATTTGAAGCTGGATACTCCTTTGTGGTGGGGGCTGTCCTGTGCCTTGTAGGATGGTTACAGCATCCCTCGCCTCGTCTCCCTTAGATGCCAATAGCATTTCCCCCACCGTGATAACCAAAAGTGTTTTCAGACATTGCCAAGTATCTCCTAGAGAGCAAAATTACTCTCTGTTGAGAACTGCAGTGTTATGGTATTTGCACAAAAACTGACAAGCCAATGGGAATATACCCATTCTATTGGTAGTTGTAAAAATCCAGTTATAGCAGCTGTATTTCTGGAAATTTTTTCCATATTAACACTTGCTTTCTGAGGTGGTATCTTTTTTTTTCCTCCCAGTGCATTACACTGAAAAATCGCCGATTAATTCACTTAAATTGAAGACTAAGCCAATCATGTCATTTGGGTAATAGTTGACCAACTCTGCCCCTTTCTCTGTCAGGGAAAGCCTCTAATTTAGTAAGCAATACTGTATCCTTTTGTCAAGTACATTACCACTCCTATTAGCAGTAGAGCAATTGAGACAGAGCAAGGTTAAAAGGTCACCAAGCTATTACATGGTAGAGTTAAGTTATGAATTGTAGCCTGTCTGGTTTAGAGTCTTCACTTTACTAGTCTCCATAACAGCAATTCTTCCAGTGTGGTCCATGGGGCCCTGGGAGTCTCCCCTGAAAGGGCAGACTATTTTCACAGTAACACACACTTTATTTGCCATTTCATTATGTCAACATTTGCACTGATAGTACAAAAGCAAAGATGAGTAAAACTGTTGGCATCTTAGTATACAGTAGTTAACTGTATTCACTGCCATGCACTTAAAATGTTTGAAGAAGCAAAAAAATTATTAATTACATTAAATTTCAACCCTTAAATACATGTGGTCTTTCTCATGTCACTGTGACAATATGAGAAGATGCATAATCCACTTACATCACATACAGCATTTGATAGTTGTCTCAAAGAAAAGTGTGTATAAGATTAAACAGTGAATTAACCCCCTTTTTTTCATGGAATACCATGAGAGATAAACTCTGGTTTTCAGCCTTGGGCATTTGGCGATGTTTTCCCAAAAATGACTGAAGTAAACGTAGCACTTTAGGGAAAACAACTTAAAGTATTTGTTGCCAATTGATAAAATATAGGTTTCAAGCAAAAATTAGCATTTTTGAAGACTTATATCTGCCACTGTGAGCTTGACAAATGTGACTCTTTTCTATTATGAACTATGTCAACATTTGAAAGATCTGTATAACTCAGTGAACCAGTATTTTCCAAATGACTAATGCATGATAATAGAAAATCATGCATGGGTAAAAGATACATTCAAAGTGCAAGATAGACTAACAGATTTCAGTGTAACAATCAAAAGTTCATTGATAACAGTTTTGGATTCCACATTGCAATACTAAAATCTTTAAAAAGCTAAATTGTCAAATGCTGGTGTAGTATCAACAAAAGGAAATCTATAATTACCTGAACTTAAGTTTCTGGAGGACCATTAACCTTCTGCAAGCCCACAGGGAAGACTGTAGCACTTCTCTTTCCCTGAGATCCTCCAGAAAGGAAGAATAAAAGATAATCCTTGGGGGTAGGGTAGAAACCTATTGTGTGATGATCACAAGTATGTAACAATGCTTTATATAACTCTAATATATCTAATCCACACAAACCCCCTAAAATGGTACTAATAAGGGAATAGACTCAAAGAAGTTAAGTCAGCTAGCCACTGTCACAGCTATTAGAGCACTGGAGCTAGGATTTGAACCCAGATTTGTCTGTATGTAAAGCTGATTCTCTTCGTAATAGTACTGAGACACAAGAGGCGGCTACAAAATACTCTGATACTCCTTCCTAGACCAGAGTTTCAAGGTTTGTTATCATTTGTAGCATGATACTGGATCCTCACAGTGCCTGCCTTTCATTCAGGTGCCAGGAAACATCTGCCTGAATGAATGGGTGTAATTTACCTGCACATTTTACATGCTTCTCAAGGTGTGTGATTAACTCATAATCCATCCATGACTTTCACCCGTAATCCTCCTTGTGGCAATTGCTTTGCTTGCGAGAAAATTAAGTAGACATATCTAGCTTTATGCATGGTTTTCCCTCTCTGAACTCTAACATTAAAGCTCAGCTTCAGGAATTATTCAGTTTCTACTACATTTGCCATTCTGATTGGGAACCACCAGCATTCAGGTATTCACCTGAAACAAGGCATTTTGTTCCAAGGGTTCTTCACTTAAAAGCAAGCACCCTAGCAATAGTTCATAATGGAACTTTTTAACATTCTCAGAATGTTTGGCATAGCTGTGAACACATATTGAGTAATCAATAACTATTACAGATAATGATGCCCTTAAGACCAGGACATTTAGCTTTCCCATTCAAAGGGGGTGAAATATGCACTCTTACTATAGTGTACTTTTGGTTCCTTCTGCCATGTATCCTTATCCTTAATAAAAGATGTCAATTTCATATAGTTTTCTCTTGAGTTCTGTTTTATTGTACCCTAGCCCTTTTAACAATATCAAACTTGCAACTGAATACCATTTAGCATTCATCCATTTTTTCCAGTGGTGTTCATTATAGGCCATCTTAGTCCTCCTATTTGTATGACAAAAATTGATTTTTTTCACCGATATCTGTGGTACATCTGGCAGCTTTCCATGTACTCAGTTCTTATCTGATGTAGCCCAGAATGACTGCCTGAAGGGATGCCAAAAGCCTGATTAAGATTCCAGATTTTTAGCTACTGTATTATCAATCCATTTGTTCATTTCAGTTTTACTTTCCCTTGTCATCTGTCGCTTACAGTTGAGTGGCCTAAACATGTTTTGCATATATTCCAATATCTAAGAATTTGGGAAATACGGTCCTAGGATTTAGACTTAATACCACCTATCACTTATATAATACTTACTCATAAAATCTTCAGTGTTTCTGAAAAAGAAAAAGGAACATGAACATGTATTGAAGCAGGAACTTGTAGTAGATTTTCTATGTGTTATCTTATTGTCACAACACACACACAGGTGATATCCTTCCCAGTTTACTGATGAGGAAACACAGGGGTCAAAGTGGTAGATACCTATCCAAGGTAACAGAAGCTGTGAAGTGGTACAGCTGGGATCTAAAACATGTCAACTTCACCACAGATAGGCTCCCCGATCAACCACCTGCCACGGCCTGTATGACCACATCCAGGGGTGATGACATCATTTTCACAGAGTTGTTGAGAGCTAAAACTACAAAGTACTACAAACTATTATTTAAAATATAAATACATACTATATATGCATATGTGTGTATATATAATTCCTTGGGGAAACATTTCAGAATACCGTCCTAACCTTTAATATACAGACAACTGGTTGGTCCCTAAAAATAGCTGTCAGGTGACAGAGATTGGCTGAGCAAGAATAGGAGTATCTTCAGAATAGAAGCCAGAGAGGTTTTTGCTTCCCCAACACATTGTTGCACCATTCCCTGTTCCAGGACCTTCCTACTTCTCTGTAAAACTCTGGCCCAAAGCAGCTCCTCTACATTAGTCACAAGTTTCCATTAATCAGGGTAGCCTGTTGTGGACCTACAGCAGAGTCATTTCAGGTTATTCTCTTCTGTTACAGTCTTTCAACATGTAGTCAGTCCACTCACCCAAATCTAGCAGGGAATCAATGCCTTGTAATACGGAAGCATCTAGAAATTCTTCTTAACAGTGTTCAGAGAACAATGTGAAACCCTGGGGCCTTTTCCCAGAATTAGGGTGGTGGGAATGCTGTCCTGGTGACTAAGGCTGTTAGGTAAGCAGACAGTTGGCAAGATTCAGGAAGCTTCATTTGAGGACAGAATTTAGGGGGAGCATTTGAATTTACTGGCTTAATTACTTAAGGGAACATTTATAAAAGAAATTGTCATTCTACAGTTATTACCTTTTAACTTTTATTCCTAAAGAGAACAATAGCAACAAAATATGTTACTTGATAAATGTAATTCATAACCAGACTGATAACTAGAAAAAATTTTTGTTACTTTGCTCTGTGAATTAGTTTAAATATATTTGTAATTGAAATTTACTACTGTTATTGGCTGAAATAAAAGAAAGATAATAAAGGATAACAGAGACAACTAACACCCAATTTAAGTTTATTTCTAAGTGCCATCTCTTTTAGAGAAAAGGCAAATTAAGAAAAGTTTAGAGAGAGGTACTAGTATGTTTATGAACTTGTATAGATGATAAGCAAAACAGACTTTAGTATGTAGAATTCCAGAATCAACAGGTTGCCAGCATCCATGTTTTTGAAGATTTGCTTAAGAACACAACCAAAAATGGAATAGGCAGTCTCTAATTATAAGCAGAAGGCTACAAAATCATTTTAGCTGCATAATACAGTTCTAGTTCTAAAGTCAACACGTAAGAGGAAAATTCCTTAGGAAGATACAACATTGAAAACCATTGTATCATGTAATATGAAATGCAATAATTAATTTTTCCTCCAGTAATAAAAAGATCACTGTTTCGTTGGTTTATAAAAATACATCTTTATCAGCAAATGTGGCCAAATGTTAAGAATTGGTGAATATTGGTAAAAAGTATATATCTATTGTACAATTCTTTCAACTTTTCTTTGAGATTGAAAATTTTTAAAACAACAAATTATCTTTTAAACACCTAGTAATCACTAGACCGGCACTCTTTGTGGTGAGAAAATGAAAAATGTTAGAGACTAGACTAGTAAAAGAAGCAGATTCACATTTCTATCTTTTTCTTCAGGCCAAAGAGTCATAGAGTGGAGTGGGCAGAATGGAACTCACTTTTGAAAGCCTAGTGCTTTGTCCAGTCTTACTACAAGCCAGACAGGAAGGTTATAGAAAATGTTTCTGGATCAGTCTTGTCTGAGTCATATGAAATTGTGGTTTCAGCCAAGATGATATTAGGAATTGAGAGACATGGGACAAAACTTTTAAGATTGTAAAAACATTTTGACTCTAATGGGAAACATGGGTAGAATTGTAACGACACTTGATTGAATTTTAAAAGATGCCTGTATAAGATCTTAAATTAGGAAAAAAATTATGTCCTAAGCAATTAAAGGCATAGGAGGCATCTTTTTAGGATGATGGAAATATCCTCTCTCCTGATTGTGATAGTAGTTATGTGACTATTTAACGAAAGCCATAAATTATAGATTTAGAAAACAGTCAATGTTATTATGTATGATACCTTAATAAAGGTGATTATAAAAATAAACAAATCCTAAGCATCTTAAAAAAAAAAAAAAAAAAAACAAAAACACGAAGTGAACCAGAACCACACCATTCTATTTTGGAGACACTTCAAAAGAAATGACCTCATTCTTAATTTTGTTTAAAGAAGAATATAACATGATTTGAATATATTTAGATAGGATATTTTAGTGCCTGCTAGCACTTGAAGCCAGAGTTCAGTGTGCGCATTCTGACTATGAGGTGAGAAGCTAAGAGAACTGTATTTTGATATTTCTTTGACAGTTAAATCATAACACTGTTCTTCCCCTTCTTTAGCCCCAGCATGAGACCAGATGTAAGCTCTCCTCCATCCAGCTCCTCAACAGCAACAACAGGACCACCTCCGAAACTCTGCCTGGTGTGCTCTGATGAAGCATCAGGATGTCATTATGGAGTCTTAACTTGTGGAAGCTGTAAAGTTTTCTTCAAAAGAGCAGTGGAAGGTAGTGTGTGTTTTGAAGAGTTTTATTTTTCCTCTACTTGGTTTTCATTTCTCAGGGTGGATTTTGAAATTTCCATTATATGCAAAGCCCATGAAGGCTAAATATCAGTTAAGAGGGGAGAGGAGGGTGGCTTCTAGGTCCTCTAATGTGCAGTAAATTATTTAAAACAACACCACAAAAAGATCTAGAATAAAATAGAAAAGTATAAGTTGATGTCTGGGAGTTTGGTCAGGGAGCATAAGGTAACACTATAAGAAAGTACTATCGTATGAAATGATGGTGTTAAGTTTGGGCATAACATAATGTTCATTGCGTTAGAAATATGGGTTTTAACTTCCATAAGCTAATAGATTTCAAAGTCACCACCTATACTGGCCTGGCAAAAATGTGAGACACAGTGAGAACTGCGACAGGAAAAAAAAAGACATTCATTTCATTTCTTATTCATTTTTTTTCTATTAAGCCAGGGCACTGTGCTAAGTGGTATAAATACCAATAAGACCTGATCCTTACCCTCTGGGAAGTCACACTCCACTGAAGTGAAAGATGAGTTAACAGTGACAAGGTGCAGAGATTATAATTTGGAGGAGGGAGAGAGAAACTCGGCCTGAGGAGGTCAGGAAAGGTATTTTAGAGAAAGTGATTTCACTATATAAATGTTGTATTAATATAAATCTTACTTTGTTATGGATTCAGACTGCTGACAGGGCAACAGCATTATCTTCCTAAAGGAGAAATTCATTCCACAGCAAACCTATTAGAAGAGAGTCTAAAATTTCCTAATATTACCAGTGACTCCTCTTGGAAAAAAAATAGTCATATAATTTAGTTATTTCTAAAGTTTGAAAGCAGTGTGGCCTAAAGCTGTGATTATATTAATTTTTAAAGAAACATATTTATTATTCATTCACTGTATGAGGATTATTATTTGTCTCATGTTGTGTTTGCATATCCATGAGAGTTAGATGAGTCATTTTCTTTTGTTTTACTTTTTAATACATTAGCAAATTATAAAATTACTCATATTACACCACAGAGGTTACAAGGATGCCAGCTTTGGCCAGTGTAGTAGTCCCACCTATTGATTAGAGTCAAAAGTAAAGCCCAGCCCTGCCTAGTGCAATGCTCTTAATAAAGTGGATGTTATTTAACACATACGCAAAAGACGGAAGCATCTTCGTGTCCTCACTTTACTACTCGCTTTCTTAACTGCCTAAGTATTTCCATGATATAAATGCAGTGATAATAGTAAGACAGTCCCTGACTTAACGATTTTTCAACTTTTATGATGGTGGGAAAGTGATATGCATTCAGTATGCTCCTCGACTTACAGTGGGGTTGCCTCCAGGTAAACCCATTGTGAATTGAAAATATCTTAAATCGAAAAATGCACTATTAACTTATAATGGGTTTACTGGATGTAACTTTGTCTTAAAGAGCATTGTACTGTATGTAATAAATACTGACAAACTGATTTTTGAAGGTGAATTTCACAATGGCTATTAAAAATGTTTACTTTCCTCCATTTGAATTAAAATTGTTCTTTAAAACAGTACAAATTCAGATGCTTATAGAGACCAACTATGTGTCATTTTGGCTAAATGTAATACAGTTGTGGGGAGGAGGGCACGTGTTAGTATTAGAGAGTGCACACATGCCCTACCCAAAAGCATCCAAGTGCAATTAGAACAGAAAACAAAGCTAAACATACCTCCCTTATAGAAGACCAGTTCAGGCCATATACCCTCTGTGCTTAATCCCTGCTTTAAAATTAAATTCCTATACTGTTTTTAGGTAAAATTTAATTGACTATTAGCTATACTATTAAATGTTTGTTATTTAAGTATTTAAGTGAAGTATGATGGTGAGATTACATGATTAATAAGAAAGGTTAAATTGTAGAGTATGTTAAGTTTTTGCTCTGTTTCTTCCTTTATTTGGATTTTAATGTTCTCAAAAAGCCCTTTACAGCTCTAAAATTCTGCAGTCCTTTGATAACCTAACTCAGCAATTCTTCTGTTTTTCTATCCAGACACAATAGAAATATGCCTTAAAGCCCAGATACATATTTTAGAACACTTTCTTAAACAATTATAAAGATGCAACTTGTATTGTTTACATCATACACTTAGGACTCCATTCTTAATACCTGCTAGAATTATAGGTTATCCCTCAAAATTGGCATAGTATAATATGGTTATTAGCAAGTTGTTGCACTTTATTTGGAGCTTTGCACTAGGCAGGGGTGGGCTTTACTTTTGACTCTAATCAATAGGTGGGACTACTACACTAGCCAAAGCTGGCATCCTTGCGGTCTCTGTGGAGTAATGTGAGTAGTGTTATAATTTACATCCACCATAACAAATGATCCAAGAGAGTATGTGATCAATGCAGCATAACTACTCTCTTTTATTACCTGATTTCACACGTAACATGCCATCACTTCTGCCGTATTTTATTGGCCACATAGACCAATCCTGGTGAAGGACGAAAAGGGACTACACAAGACCATGCATTCAAGGAGGCAGAGATCACTGGGGGCCATCTTGGGAGGCTGGCTACCACACCTACCATAAATAGAAAACCAGAATTACTTGCCAAAAATAGATTTTAACCACACAAATAAATACCATGTAAACAAAATAATGTCACAAAATTTCAGCTGACTTGAAGACTCATCTTTCTATTAGATAGAAAGGGAACTTACCAAGTAGTAGAAGACATAGGAACTCCAAAATAAGATGTCTCATTGTCTTATCAGAAGGGTTGTCAGGAAAATGGGCTGGGCACTGTGGCTCACACCTATTATCCCAGCAGTTTGGGAGGCCAAGATGGGAGGATTGCTTGAGACCTGGAGTTTGAGACCAGCCGGAGCAATATAACAATTCCCTGTCTATACAGGAAAAAAACAAATTATCCAGGCGTCGTGCCTGTAGTCTCAGCTACTCAGGAAGCTAAAGAAGGAGATTCAGGCTGCAGTGAGCTATGACACACCACTGTACTCCAGCCTAGGCGACATAGCAAGGACTTGTCTAAAAATAAATAAACAAATAAATGAGTCAAGGAATGAATGAATGGATTGACAGGAAATGACTATTAGCTGTACGTGGCCATGTGTTGTGAAATAGTGAATACTAGTTAAAACTCCTCATTTTATAGATAAGAAACAGATAGATAGACGTGTCCAACTTCATGCTAATAACCACAGAGGGCTATTTTTATCTTATGAAGGTACAGTGCCTCTGATCCTATAGCTCAGAGTCTTAGCTGCACAAAAGACATACCTGGGGCCGGGCATGGTGGCTCACGCCTATAATCCCAGCACTTTGGGAGGCCGAGGCGGGTGGATCAGAAGGTCAGGAGATCGAGACCATCCTGCCTAACACAGTGAAACCGTCTCTACTAAAAATACAAAAAATTAGCCGGGCGTGGTGGCGGGCGCCTGTAGTCCCAGCTACTCGGGAGGCTGAGGCAGGAGAATGGCATGAACCCAGGAAGTGGAGCTTGCAGTGAGCCGAGATGACGCCACTGCAGTCCAGTCTGGGAGACACAGCGAGACTCCATCCCAAAAAAAAAAAAAAAAAAAAAAAAAGACATACCTGGGATACAGAAATCAATATTGGCATAATGTGCACATCCTGACATTTCAGTTGGATATAAACAAAACTTTGGAATTTTTCATTATAAGTGGGTGATTTTTTTTCTATTTTTTTCTTCTGGTAACTGTGGGACAATGATTTAGAGATTCCTTATAAGGTATAACTTTTTTGTATTATAACTGCTTCAACAATGGATGTATCCATTGATCCTACTTTTGCTTTATAGGAGATAGAATTGGGTTAGTGCTTCCATTTTGCATCCAAGTAAAGAAGCTGGGAAACTTATAGAGTACAAAAAGAAATTGAAACAGCTGGTACAGATATTTGGCATTGGAGAGCAGCTCTGAACAAAGGTGAATTATAGTCCAGTCGTCAATTTTGTGGCCTATTCTTTACAAAGAATTGAACCTGATACAGTTAACCATCTTCCCCAAACTATTATGTGTTTAAATCTGTCAGCCAGGCACGGTGGCTCATGCTTGTAATCCTAGCACATTGGGAAGCTGAGGCGGGTGGATCATGAGGTCATGAGATCGAGACAATCCTGGCTAACATGGTGAAACCTTGTCTCTACTAAAAATACAAAAAGTAGCCAGGCGTGGTGGTACGCACCTGTAATCCCAGCTACTTCAGGAGGCTGAGGCAGGAGAATCGCTTGAACCCGGGAGGCAGAGGTTGCAGTGAGCTGAGATCATGCCACTAAACTACTACACTCCCAGCCTGGGCGACAGAGCAAGACTCCATCTCAAAAAAAAAAAAAAACCACCATCTGTCAAACTGTTTAAAACACAGTTTGTCAAAAAAGTAGTTACCCTTGTTGGGTACTGGCTGGAATTGGGCAGAAAGGGGGCTTGTTGGGGTACTGTTCTGTTTCTTGATCTGTTAACCTGATTACATAAAGGTTCTTGGTTTGTAAAAATTTATTAAGTGGTTCACTGATGATTTGTGTACTTTTTTTAATATGTGAATACTGCAGTAAGGTATTTTATTGCACTGTTTTCAGTTTGTTGAACAGAAAAAGGGAGACTCTTTTTGTTGTTGTTTGATCTCTCGACCTCATAATGGCAATGTGGGCAAGAACACTTCCCTAATCAATACCTGTGGGTGCCTTGGTTACATTCCACCGGAAACAAAAACAGATAGAGGCTCTCCATAAAAAATATCTTTGAAGACCTGTGAAACTTTAATAGTGCCTTTTATTCCATATAGGACAGCACAATTACCTATGTGCTGGAAGGAATGATTGCATCATCGATAAAATTCGAAGAAAAAACTGCCCAGCATGCCGCTATCGAAAATGTCTTCAGGCTGGAATGAACCTGGAAGGTAATGTAAATATCTGAAAGCAGTTGTTTGTCTCTGTAGCTTATAAAAATTTATCATTTTACTTTTGAAGATACAAGCAAGCAGATGTAATAATGTAGTCAGTTCAGTATATATATGCTTGACTAGCATAATGTTACTGCCCAATAAAAATGGGAACTTTTTTTCATGAGTGTGTCATATTCTGTTTATCCACTAGTTCTTACACACACTGAATTCAGTACAGCCAGACTATATACGAAGAAAGGAAATTATGTAATAATGAAACTTATACAACATGCAGCAACTTTATTATTCTTACTCCTTTTTTCAACCTCAAAACTGTTCCCTAAGTTTGGGAATGTTTCTGTTTCATACATATTTACATGTCCATTTTTCTGTTTGCCTTTTAAAAGCACACCTTTTACTTGGAGATCTATGTTTTATTACAGATCTTCAAAGGGGGTGTCGGGGGAAGAAACCTCAAGGAAGAACTGGATGGGTTTTGTTTTGGTTTTCAAGTAAAGAAGAAACCTGGGCCGGGCGCAGTGGCTCACACCTGTAATCCCAGCACTTTGGGAGACCAAGGCAGGCAGATCATGAGGTCAAGAGATCGAGACCATCCTGGCTAATATGGTGAAACCTTGTCTCTACTAAAAATACAAAAATTAGCTGGGCATGGTGGCGTGCACCTGTAATCCCAGCTACTCAGGAGGCTGAGGCAGGAGAATTGCTTGAACCCAGGAGGCAGAGGTTGCAGTGAGCCGAGATCATGTCATTGCACTCCAGCTTGGCAACAGAGCAAGACTCTGTCCCAGGGGGAGGAAAAAAAAAAAGAAACCTGAAACTAGTTATAAGTTAGAGTTTCATATCCCTGTTTATATAACAAGTTGTATAATTAACACTGATCTCAGCATTAAAAAATTTTCCTCTGAAAAAAGTTTGGAATTCTGCTGTGGTTGAAATTGCAAGTTCTGTGAAGGTAGTGTGATCTAATAACACATATGCTTAGTATTTATTGTGAGATTAGCACTTTTATTCAACAAATACGCACCAGCGAGGCAGTAACTAGATATAAAATGAGTAAAATGGTGCCTGTATTCAAGCAGTTTACTGGCTAGTTAGGTTGCAGAATCAGTCACAAAATAGCATGGCACACCATAGAGAGCATAAGGCCACAGGAACAAGAGGAAGGTCACCTAGTTCCTTGGAAGTCAAGGAAGAAGTAACATTGAATTTTAAATCTACCAGCTGAGTAGGAATTAGATAGATGAAAAATAAGGGCAGAGACATGATCAGATTTGTATTTTACAAAGACTGATCTTACATGGAGAGACCAATTAAATGAATATGGCAGTCCTCCAGATAAGAGATGGCAGGCAGTACTGAGAGAGAATGGAAACCATGTGGTTCTTTTTATGATTATGATGATTATTGTTATTTTAGAGACAGAGTCTAACTCTTGTCACCCAGGCTGGAGTGCAGTGGCATGAACATGGCTCACTGCAGCCTTGAACTCCTAAGACTCAAGCCATCTTCCCACCCCATAGGGTTACAGATGTACACTACCACACCCAGCTGATTATTTTTTTAATTTTTTTTTTTAGTTTTTTGTAGAGACAAAGGAGTCTTGCTATGTTGCCCAGGCTGGTGTCTAACTCCTGGCCTTAAGTGATCCTCCCAATGTGGCCTCCCAAAGTGCTGGGATTACAGGTGTGAGCCACTGCAACTGACCTATGTGGTTCTTTTGATAGGAGAGACTAATTGTTGGTGCTATCTAGCACATACTGTGTATGTACATCTTGGTAAACAGAAAATAGATTTATGGGTATGACTATGAAGAGTCTAATTCCCCAAACCACACACACAACTCTATCTAGGTTTGCCCAGGCTATTTAAACTTAACTGCAGAGTGTCAGCATGTTAAACACTGATTTACATAAAATGATAACTGCCCACTTTCTTGTAAATGTTATAAAAACTGCAGAGATTAACTAAAAAATGCACACAGAAGTTTGCTTTCAGTTCCCCAAGGGTAGTTTATTTTTGTTATAAATACAGTATTCCCCACTTTTTTAGATACCAGATCTCTGTCCAGATTTTACCAGTTTCATCTTGCTGCTTTCTAATCTCCTATGTATGTAATATACTTTGACCATTTAAATATATATTAAGACACTTGAGTTTTTAGTGCCTTTGGGTTATTTTCTCTGGTCCCAGTTTTCTCTAATATTCATTTTTTCATTTTAGCTATTTTATATTTAGAAATAGATTTTGAATGAAGCTCAAAGGACAAACCCAAATAAAATTTTGTTGTACCTCTAATATATTGTGGTTGCTTACCCAGTAACATTTTTATATGCTTTTCTGAATACATGTGAAGTTTAAGGTCTTTGGAGCTTTAAGCATATAATGTTTTTCTGGGCAATTTCTCCCTATCTAAACTACAAGGAACTTCTTTCATCAAAACAAAAAAGATACATCAACTACAAAGTAATGATTTTGATGGACTAGGCTATGAAATTTGTCTGTTTTTTCCTCCCTCTTACAGTTTAATAGCAATTGCAGTGCCCTTTGCCCTTACTGCACTAGAAGACGACCCAAGGCAATGACTGACATCTGATTTTTCTATTAATTATGCCATCACTGTCATTTCCAGTTGAATCTTTTGTTGGACATCAGAAATTTTTCTTACATGAATAAAATTTAAGCATACAATTTAGGCTGCAGTTTCTCAAAATATTGTATTAAAAATAACCAATTATATGCTCTTATAAATTGTCAGTATAACATACTCAGTTAGTGTAGAAATTGGCATTTGTTAAAAACTACTACATGTTAGTCTTTGACACACATTCTTCTACTTTTTGGACCCTCATATTATTAAAAACACCTTTGAGTAGGGCCATGATTTACTTTATATCCATTTTTATACTACGTAGTAGAAGAAAATTCTAGCCTGTTATTTCATACTATGATATGTATTGTGTGGCACATATCATATAGTTGATCCAGTTCTACTTGTAGATGAATTGAAAGAACGGCTTAAAAAAGTTCTTAGGGTTTGTGTGTGTGGTTTTACTGTAAAAGTATCATTTTTGTATTAAACTAACCCCAGTATACATAAAATCTGTATTTGGCCTGGCATGTATGTTTGCCAGGAATCTTTGGCAGACCCTAATACTTACAATATAGATGAGCCATGTGTTTCACACCTTTTTTTTTTTTTTACAACCTTCAGAAATATTCTCTTGTTCATCAGAGTGCTTCCCCTAAGCCAAGAAGTTTCGATGATAGCCCCAGAGTAACTTTGCCCAAGTCTCTTCATAAATGTAACTTAGGACTGCAAGTGGTATATTTTTATACTCTTGCCCCATACCAAGTAAATCTCAAGATTTATTTTAAGGGAGTGGCCTTCACTGCTTCAAGTGTCTAGCATTTAAGAACGGATAAGATTTTTAATGGTGATCCTAATTTTTTTTTAACTTGCTTGTTTTCTCTTGTAACTAAGTGTTTTTATTCATTTCATTTTGAGGTATATTGTAATCAATCCAAAGTATGGCTTTGTTTTTAGTATAAACAGTCAAATGAAACTTACAGTCTTAGGGCATTATCAGATTTATTACCAAATATTATTTAACTAATTTTTTTAAGTTAATAAACCCAATCTAGTAGTTTCTCTCTTATTTTCAACTTATATTTTAGATTCTGGGGGTACATGTACAGGTTTGTTACTAAGATACATTGTATGATGCTGGTATTTGGAGTACGATTGAACTTTTCATCCAGGAAGTAAGCACAGTACCTAACAGGTGCTTTTTAACATGTGCCTCCCTTCCTCTATCCCCTCTCTTTTATTTCCCAGTGTCTGTGCCCATCTTTATGTCTAGGTGTACTCCATGTTTAGCTCCCATTTATAAATGAGAACCCAGTATTTGGTTTTCTGCATTAGTTCATGTAGGATACTGGCCGCCTGCTACATCCATGTTGCTGCAAAGAACATGATTTCATTCTTTTTGTGTCTATATAGTATTCCATGGCATATAAATACCACATTTTCTTTATCCAGTGCACTGTTGATGGGCACCTAGGTTGGTTCCATGTCTTTGCTATTGCAAACCATGCTGCAGTGAACATATGGGTACATGTGTCTTTTTGATAGAATGAATTATTTCTCTTTGGGTGTATGCCCAGCAATAGGATTGCTAGGTTGAATGGTAGTTAAACTCTTAATTCTTTGAAAAATCTCCAAACTTCTTTCCACAGTGGTGTCATTGTGGTTTTGACTTGCAGTTCTCTGATGATTAACAATCAGCATTTTTTCATATGTTTGTTGGCCACATGTATGTTTTTTTTTTTTTTTTTTTTTTTTGAGAAGTGTCTGCTCATGTCCTTTGCCCATTTTTAATGGAGTTGTTTTTGCTTGTTAATTTAAGTTCCATATAAACTCTGGATATTAGGGCTTTGTCAGATGCATAGTTAGCAAATATTTTCTCCCATTCTCTTGCTTGGGATAGTTTCTCTTGCTTTGCAGAAACTCTTTAGTTTAATTAGGTCCCATTGTCAATTTTTGTTTTTGTTGCAGTTGCTTTTGGGAATTAGTCATAAATTCTTTCCCAAGGCCAATGTCGAGAAGGTTATTTCCTAGGTTTTCTTCTAGGATTTTCATAGTTTGAGGTCTTACATTTACATCTTTAATCCACCTTACTAAATTTTGTATGGCAATAGGTAGGGGTCCAGTTTCATTCTTCTGCACATGGATAGCCAGTTATCCCAGCACCATTAATGTAATAGGGAGTCGTTTTCCTATGGCTTATTTTTATCAACTTTGTGTAGATTAGATGGCTGTAGGTTTGTGTCTTTATTTCTGGACTCTATTCTGTACCATTGTGTGTGTTTTTTGTACTGGTACCATGCTGTTTTGGTTACTGTAGCCTGTAGTATAGTTTGATTTGGGGTAATGTGATGTTGCCAGCTTCGTTCTTTTTGCTTAGGATTGCTTTGGCCATTTGGGGCATTTTTTGGTTCCATATGAATTTTAGAATGCTTTTTGCTAGTTCTGTAAAAAATGACATTGTAGTTTGATAGGAATAGTACTGAATCTATAAATTGCTTTGGGTAGTATGACCATTTTAACTATACTGATTCTACCAGTCCATGAGCATAGAATGTTATTCCATTTGTTTGTGTCATCTCTGATTTCTTTCAGCAGTGTTTTGTAGTTCTCCTTGTAAAAATCTTAAACTAACTTAGATGCATTCCTAGGTATTTTACTCTTTTTTGACTGTTATAAATGGGATTGCATTCTTGATTTGGCTCTCAGCTTGAATATTACTGGTGTATAGAAATGCTACTGATTTTTGTACATTGATTTTAAATCCTGAACCTTTACCAAAGTTGTTTATCAGCTCCAGGAGCCTTTTGGCAGAGTCTTCAGGGTTTTCTAGGTATAGAATAGTAAGTGAAAAGAGATCGTTTGATTACTTCTTTTCCTATTTGGAGAGCCTTTAATTTCTTTCTCTTACCTGATTGTTCTGACTAGGATTTCCAGTACTATGTTAAATTGGAACGGTGACATTGGGCATCCTTGTCTTACTGCATTAAGGGGAATGCTTCCAGCTTTTGCCCATTTGGTATGATGTTGGCTGTAGGTTTGTCATAGAGGGCTCTTTCTTATTTTGAGGTATGTTCCTTTGATACCTAGTTTGGTGAAGGTTTTTATCATGAAGAGATGTTGGATTTTATCGCAACTTCTTCTGCATCTATTGAGATGATCTTTTTTTTCTTTGTTTATGTGGTGAATCACATTTATTGATTTGCGTATGTTGAACAAGCCTTGCATCCCAGAAATAAAGCCTACTTGATTGTGGTGAGTTAACTTTTTGATGTGCAGCTGGATTCAGTTTGCTAGTGTTTTGTTGAGGATTTTTATATCTGTGTTCATCAGGGATATTGGCCTGTAGTGTTGTTGTTGTTGTGTCTCTACCAGGTTTTGGTATTAGAATGATGTTTCCCTTGTAGAATAAGTTAGGGATGAGGCCCTCTTTCTCGATTGCTTTTTTAGAATAGTTTTAGTAGGATTAGTACCAGCTCTACTTTGTACATCTGGTAGAATTTGGCTGTGAATCCATCTGGTCAAGGGCTTTTTTCAGTTGGTGGGTTTTTTATTACTGATTCAATTTCAGAACTTGTTATTGGTCTGTTCAGAATTTCAGTTTCTTCCTGGTTCAATCTAGGGAGGTTGTGTGTTTCCATTTCCACATATATACTTACTCCAAATAATGGCTTTATATATACGGGGATTAGCTGAAAATAAAAATGATACTTTCATAGTAAACTCCACCCCCGCCCCGACACACACGCATAAACCCTAAGATTTTTTAAAGCCTTTGTTCCAATTTATCCATTTCCTCTAGATTTTCTACTTTGTGTGCATAGCTGTGCTTGTAATGGTGTGAAGATCTTTTTTATTTCTGTGGAATCTCTTGTAATGTCATCTTTGACATTTCTTATTGTGTTTATTTGGGTCTTCACTCTTTTTTTCTTTGTTAATCTAGCTAGTGGTCTATCAGTCTTGTTTATCCTTTCAAGTAACCAACTTTTATAAACTAGGTTTTAAGCTAAGTAAGATTTCTCTACTTTTATTAAGGAGGAAGTAGCATTACCACAAACTCATGAACACTTCTGTGGAGCTCCTATATTGACTGCTAATCTTCTATATGCTCCAGTGGGTCAGGAGTTTATATAAAGTAAAGTTGCATTAACTAAGTTGCCTTAACATAGTGATTGCTTAACTAAATGATTCAGTTCAGTTAACTCCTTCCTGAAGATATTTTGAAAAATTAATTAGTATTATTTCTTGCTCCAGTCAGTACGGCACAATTGAGTTCACTTGTACTTTCTGAGCTGTATTCAAAAACATCAGTTTTCTCATTTAGGACTATATATAAGTAGTGAGAAATTAATTACAAACTGAGTCATAGAAAATGTTTTTGTTTAATCCAGCTTGTTACTCTTTCTTCCTTGTTCTAATGTGGAGTAATGCATTCTAAACCATTTAAAGTTATGACTAATTGAGGTTTTAACAGTACTGTTTCAGTGTATTGATTTGGCACATGTGTGTTCTCTTTTACATTGTCAACAGCACATTTTATGATTTGGATCAAGATTTCACTGGGATACTTCTGGTTGTTTAAAGAGTTTCTTTATGTATTGGTGTCCTTCCTTTTTAAACTTTTATCACTCCTCTATTAAGTTGTGATATCCAAATTTAAAATATTCTAAAAACATGTTCTCCTGCAAGTTGAGGTAATGATAGTTGTTATATGGTAATTACTATAATATATGCTAGGAACTGTTCTAAGCATTTTACATATTTAATTCTCACAGCAACCCTGTGAGGTAGGGACTAATATTATCCTCATTTTACAGAAGGGGAAATGAAGAGTCAGGGAGTTAACTTGCACAGATATCCAGCTACAACATGGCAGAACCAGGACTTAAATCCACATATGCTGATTTCAGGTTTCTGCTCGTTAGTCCTGTATCATACCATGCCTCCAAGAGAGCATGGTAAACTAATTAGAATAGTTCTATCATGATTCTGTTTCTGTTCTGAAATATTAACTAAAAATTTTTGAATTTCTCAGTACCCCATTTATTATAGAACACAGTAAGAATGGAACCATTCTAACATTGGACATTGAGATATCGTTCCCACCACCATATCTGTCCTCCACAGACTATATGGTGTGTCATTTTAAGGACAGAGGATCTAAAAATGATTTTTAAAGGTGATTTACATTTACTCTTCCCTTTGCAAAATGGTTTGTATCCCTAATAATTTGAACAGGTACATTTCTTCTTTGATATAAATTACATTTCTTGCCTTTCCTTGGAGTTCTGAGTACTTTCCCTCTGAGAGAACAATGTAATTCTTAGTCACTAAAACAAAAATAACTTCAGGAGTATGAATAAATCTACTAAAAAGTCTACAGGATCCATGTTGTAGTTTGATTAGATGGTTCCATACCAAGTCAAGGTAAAAGATAATTAATTTATATATAATAGGAAAATGGATGCTTTAGGTTTATAGAGTAATCAATATAAATCTTCCTTATAAAAGGGAAATTTCCCACTTATAATTTATGTGAAGTAAAGTTTTTCATTTCATCTTCCCATATGTTTTTAGTCCCAAGCAGTATTTATGTTAGTACCTACGTAAAGGTGAAAAGCGAATTTCTCTACTGGTACTACTAATACTATTTTTAGCATGTAATCTGCTATCATCTTCCTATCTTGATAAGTGGCTTTGAACAAGTGTAAATAGTGTAATTCTCTTCATTGTATATACTACCATGATTTAGATTAATCTTAAACCACAGTTTGTAATCCGTTATTCCAAGCTTAGATTTTTTTTCAGTTTATAGTAAGAGTAATTTGCCTTACATAACCAATGAAATTGTTGCATTTAGAGTGAAAGTGAGACAAACAAATAATTTATAGAAGAATTTACAAAAGTGATTTACTCCGATTGTTTTAACATACCGTTATAATACTTTGTATAAGGAATAACTATAATGAAGTTTCTGGCCTATTTGTAGGCAAAATTAATTGGGAATAGGTTCCTCTGGATCCTTTGCTTTCAGAAAAAAAAAAGTTTTTTTTCTCCTCTTCCATGTCACTTTATCATAATTGCTAAATAAAATATTTCTCCCATCTTAATAGTTTTAGAAAGTAAAAATACTTCTTGAATAAACTATGTAGCGCAGACCTTCCCATTACAGTTCATTTCTATGTATTTTTTAAAATATCCACAGCTCGAAAAACAAAGAAAAAAATAAAAGGAATTCAGCAGGCCACTACAGGAGTCTCACAAGAAACCTCTGAAAATCCTGCTAACAAAACAATAGTTCCTGCAACGTTACCACAACTCACCCCTACCCTGGTGTCACTGTTGGAGGTTATTGAACCTGAAGTGTTATATGCAGGATATGATAGCTCTGTTCCAGACTCAACTTGGAGGATCATGACCACGCTCAACATGTTAGGAGGGCGGCAAGTGATTGCAGCAGTGAAATGGGCAAAAGCGATACCAGGTAAGATGCAAAAGATAAAAGAGCAACTATATAAACCTTTGTGTTTTCTTCAGCAAAAACATTTTGGCTTTTATATCATCCTGAACCCGTGGCTTATCTTCTTTCTCTTACTAGTTCTGGGGACTATGAAGGGGAGAGTCAGGTGAATACAGGTGATAGGGAGTTTATAATAAAACATTTACATTACTCCCTGCTTTTCAAATCATTATGCACAGGATGGTAATTTCACAAAGGATGATTTAATATCAGAACTCGAGTTACAAGACTCACTCAAAACTCCTTTGACACTGAAGTTTGGGGAAAGAAAATGTTTTTAGTTAATTCCGTTTGTTTTCCTTCATTGTGCCACTTTTAAAAATTAGGTTGTTTGTAAGATTGGTAAACATCAAGTATGTTGACTCAAAATTTGTACTAAAGTAGAATGATTTTAACCCTTCACTAAATGAAATACTACACATTGATTGTAATTTTAAAGACAATTTTAAATAAAAGTTTCCCTATTGGAATTTGGTGTGGAACAGCAGAGGTCAGTGTTAGTGTCAGCTCTGACTTTAAAGACAGAGGGAATTGACAAGCCTGTGTTCATGCAAATAGTTAGGGACAGAACAAGAAAGTAACCTGACCTCCTGTCATCCTTGTTTTAGTAAGGGGGGAAGAGGTGTGAATAGCAGGGCAAATGTTTTACTTACTGATTAATACCTCAAGCCAAGATTCTTTTCTCTTTTTTAAAATCGATACATAATAGTTGTACATATTTACTGTACATATTTATATTTAGGGGGTACATGTAATAATTTGATAAAAGCACACAACGTGTAAGGATCAAATCAGAGTAACTGGGATATGCATCACCTCAAACATTTGTTTGGGGAACATTCCAAATCTTCTCTTTTAGCTATTTTGAAATATACAGTAAATTATTAACTATAGTCATCCTATTGTGCTACTGAACACTAAAACTTATTTCTATTAACTATTTTTGCACCCATCAACAAATCCCCCTTCATCCCCGTCACACTGGTAATCGCCAAGCCAAGAATTTTGGCTTAAATTTTACTATTTAGTTCATGTTTACTTAAGCAGACAAAGGTGACAAAACTGGCTACTTTTTTTTTTCCACATTGAAAGCTATTACAAAGCACAGAGGGGGCTGGGTGTGATGGCTCATGCCTGTAATCCCAGCACTTTGGGAGGCCCAGGTGGGTGGATCACTTGAGGTCAGGAGTTCAAGACCAGCCTGGCCAGCATAGCAAAACCCCATCCCTCTACTAAAAATATAAAAATTGGCCAGGCATGGTGGTATGCACCTGTATTCCCGACTACCTGGGAGGCTGGCACTGAAAATCATTTAAACCCAGGAAGCAGAGGTTGCAGTGAGCCGAGATGGCGCCATTGCACTCCAGCCTGGGCGACAGAGCGAGACTCTGTCTCAAAAAAAAGAAAAAAGAAAAAAGCACAGAGGGTTTGAGTCTTGAAGTGTCAGATGACAGAGGAAAACTGTGTCTACCTAGTATTTAATTTCCATTTTCTGTTAGGGGTCCCCTTGTTTTGACAGGGCTAATTGATCTCATTGCTCTTTGGCAATTCCCACAGAGATGATGATCTTAGAATGTTGCCTCATACCTTTATTTCTCTTAATTCAGGTTTCAGGAACTTACACCTGGATGACCAAATGACCCTACTGCAATACTCCTGGATGTTTCTTATGGCATTTGCCCTGGGGTGGAGATCATATAGACAATCAAGTGCAAACCTGCTGTGTTTTGCTCCTGATCTGATTATTAATGAGTAAGTTGTATATGAGTCATTTTCCCTGTATTCATAGGGTATTTTTAACCAGCTGATGTTTTCCTGATTGACTGCTATTGTGATAATTCAGGACTGAAACAATCCTACTAGGTATCTAGGATGTAGGCAAACTGGAAATAGAGTTATGAGTGCTTGGGGCAGGACAAGTGTAATGTAGAGCAAATGTACATATGGCATTATTACTGTCCCAGGACATGTTTAAGGATATTTAACAGATCTCTGAGATTAGTAAAGTCTGTCGCAAGCAACAAGGAATCTTACTGTGCTATTATTTACATAAGGCTATTCCAGAAAGAGAAAGGAGCATGATAAAACTCGTGTGGATTCAGTGGGGACAATTGTAGATGAGGATATCTAGGCTGATGGGGTGGGACATATGGACCCAGACACAAGAGGTGTCTGTTTGCATGGCAGGTGTCTATGGTTTAAATATGGGAACAAGTTTGTTTTGTTTAACTGAGAGAAGACCAAGCCTTGAAGATTTTATAAATCAGCTATTCTCTTATCCTCTAGGCTTATTCCTATATCTGTGAAATATGTCAGGTGTCCATTTCCCCTTACCTCATTGCAGTTGTTTCCTCACTCGTTTTCTCCCTCCAGTGTGATGTACATCATTAACATTAAGGATATTTAATAGCATCTCTGACAAGGTAGAAAGTGAGAAGAGCTAGGATGTGACTTCTGTGCTGTGTATCTGGTGATGTGAACACCAAGAGTCTAAGAGTCTAACAGCAACAGACTTTACTAACCTCAGAGATGCTGTTAAATATCCTTAATGTTCAGCAAACATGAACGTTGGCTAATGTTTGCTTCCTCTAGCACAGTATGACTGCACCACCTATCTCCCCAGCACACAGACTGTCTTTAGTATCTTCCCACTGACCCTCCAATCCATACTCTGCATGATTTCAGGCTTCCCACAGTCTGACCTCACTTCCTCTCCCATTGTTGTCCTTCACACACTCTTCGTTCCCATCCATTCTTTCAAGCATACTCTTAGACTCTTGGTGTTCACATCACCAGATACACAGCAGAGAAGTCACATTCTAGCTCTTCTCACTTTCGACCTTATATTACTACTTTTCATACCCCTAGCTTATTGCTATTAGTACAGTGTAAACAGGGAGTTCACACACACATACCCCGGCCTAAGAAGAATAAAAAATGAAGGAGATTTGTGTTTGTATAGAAAACAGAAGACACCTTGACTTTTATTGCCAAAAAGAGGACTGTTCAAACTATTGAATCACAATGTAACAAGATTAGGTAGTTGGATCCAATTTTAAATTAACTGGTAGATATAGTCTCTGGGGAAACTGAAGACATTACTCATCAGAATCCTACCATGCTGTTTAAAAAATACCATGTTGGCAGTATTTATTTTTTAGTCACTTTCTAATATGTAATTTGAAGGCATTTAAGTGGAATTAAAAGCATAAACAGATTTATATGAAACACCAACTTATCCTTCTGGTTTACAAAACCTAATTTAGGGTTTTTACTATTAAGGCATTCAGATTTAGCTTTAAGCAGTCACAGCATAATCTAATCATGCCACATACATTCCTTATGTAAAGTGGGATTTATAAATTTTTTTCCTCAACAGATTTATATTAGTTTCATTTTCATTAAGGGATATGTACTTCCCATTCTTGTGTTCTCATGCTGCTGCATACAAGATGGGCAGTCCTTCACCTTTTTCTTTTCTTTTTGAGACGAGATTCACTCTGTCACCCAGGCGCAAGTGCAGTGGGGTGTGATCTGGCAACCTCCACCTCCTGGGTTCAAGTGATTCTCTGCCTCGGCCTCCCAAATAGCTGGGATTACAGGTGCACTCCACCACACTCGGCTAATTTTTTGCATTTTTAGTAGAGACGGGGTTTTGCCATATTGGCCAGGCTGGTCTTGAACTCCTGACCTCAAGTGATCCTCCCACTTCGGCATCCCAAAGTGCTGGGATTACAGGTGTGAGCCGCCACACCCAGCCCTCCACCCTTTCTTAGCCCACTATGTTTCCATACTGCTCTGGTGTCTGTGACAGGCAGATTTTGCATATCAGAAAGTAAGCATTCAAGTTCTGACCCTCTATAGAGCTGTAAAACTGTCACTCATGGTTGCCCTTAGGTCAGAACGTTGTGGAAAAAAATTTTTGTTGTTGTTTTTACAGTCAACAAGAATGAGTTTTTACTTATTCTACTACACTACAATTTTATTGAAATTTTCAGTTATATGAATGTAACCATGTACAAGAAACTAAAGGAAAAAAGGTGCCTCCCAAAAAAGGAGTGTTTTACCTACTATTAAGGACTGGGGAGGTGCCTCTTTGGTAAGAGCAGATTTAAAATTTGAAGAGCCTGTGATCACTTTGGCAGCATGTAATTCATGTCTGATTTGTTTTATATAAAAGAATAAGCCACATATTTAGTAGAGAAAAATGATAACCTTTTTATTGTTAAGTCCAAGATGACTTTCTGTCAGAAACTTAAAAAAAAAAAATCCTGAAGCATTTTAAAAGCTGTGAACTGAGCCCAGTTTCAGGCTTTTAGTGTCATTTCAGAAGTCAGGAAACTTTAGAGATCTATTTGAAAATCATAGGTGTGTAATGACTTCAGAATCATAAGCAAGAATTGCTTTAGTACCTTTAGTTTAAAGAATATTAAGGCATATGCATGTCAGAGGCAGATTTTGAGCATCAGAAGTCTAGAATCAAGTTCTAGGTCTGGCCCTCTACATAACTGTGAACAGTGTCACACATTTTTGTCTTTAGGATGGAATGTTGTGAAAAAATTTACCTTTAAAAATCAAGTGTGTAGGACCTAAAATTGTGTTGTCTAATTGACCATATTCAAGTGATAAACCTTGATTTAAATGAGCAACTGGTAATAAGTTCTATAAGAATTCTAACACTTTAATTAAATAATAATACATGGCATGCATGGTAGAAAATAATGTCTCCACTGTTACGTTAGATTATTCATTAGTCTCTTTAAACAGCCAAGATGCAGGAAGAAGTTTAAGGGAAGTTTTCCAAAATTCTGATTTTATAGGGAATTAGCAATAATATTATTGCAATAGTTGGTTTTCATTATAAGTTCATAGTTTTGCAAAACAAAACAGAAATGTACTTTTTTGGGGGAAGTAGCATTATTTCTAACTAATACCCTGCTATTTATCTTTCACAGGCAGAGAATGACTCTACCCTGCATGTACGACCAATGTAAACACATGCTGTATGTTTCCTCTGAGTTACACAGGCTTCAGGTATCTTATGAAGAATATCTCTGTATGAAAACCTTACTGCTTCTCTCTTCAGGTTGGTAGAACACCTTTTCACTTTATGTCAAAAGCATGAAACATGAAAGTCTAGAAACAAAGGTTAATTTGTATACATAGTACTAATAATTATACCAAGTCTACTATTATTTCCTACTAGTCAGATGATTTTTATGAATGTAAAATACTAGAAAGGCACAGTAAGTGATATCAAGATTAATAAGACAAATAGGTATAGCAGAAACAGAGAGGTATATGAGCCGCATAGGGATCTCTGTTGATAGGAATCTGTGTGGACGTTTTTCTCCTTCCTTCCTCATGGGAAGACATGGAAAAAGAAAGCTGACTACAGTGATTTTGTGTACTATACTGTTACTTGGTTAAAGATTTTAGTTACCTAATGAGTATTAGCATATACAAGAAATTATGGGAGAAAAAGATGCATCCTAGAAAAGGTGTGCTTAATTACTATTGGGAATTGGTTAACATAGCATTGGAACTGGATTGTCAGAGATTCACTATCTAGAAAATGGCAACAAGAGTTTATAAAACAAACTTCTGTGAGATTACTTTTTAGCTAGCAAAGACAAAGATGTCAAAGTGATAAATAAACTACGATACATCCAGATGATGGAATACTATTGAGAACTAAAAAGAAATGAGCTATCAAGCCATGAAAACACATGGAGGAATGTTAAATGCATACTACTAAGTGAAAAAAAGCTAATCTGAAAGGGCTACATACTGTGTGATTCCAACTATATAACATTCCATAAAAGGCAAAACGTGAAGACAGCAAAAAAAAAAAAAAAAAATCAGTGGTTGCCAGGGTTTAGAAGGGAGGGAGGGATAAATGTGCAGAGCACAGAGAATTTTTAGGGCAGTGAAAATACTTCGTATGCTACTATAATGGTGGAAACATGTCATTATACATTTGTCCAAACCCGAAGAATGTCCACCACTAAGAGTGAACCCTCAACTATGGACTTTGGGTGGTAATGTGTGGGACGGGAGGTATATGAAAAATGTCTGTACCTTCCTCCCAATTTTGCTGTGAACTTAAAACTGCTCTAAAAATGTCTTTTTTAAAAAAAGCTCTATGAACTAGTTGGTATTATAAACCTTAGGCCATTTCCAGTAAAAGTTACATATCAATGTTTATTAAATACTGAGTTAATAGCTGAATACATCTTTCACATACAAATACATACATTTGCAGTTTTTAAGTCTTAATTCCATTAGTAACTGTGGTTTCATAGTTGCCAAATAACTGTAAGCTATGGATGTTGCACAAGACTATGACTTTAACCATTTCGTATCTATTTAAAGATTTCCAAAGCACACATTTGTCTTAATGCTTTCACACTATTTTTGCTCAACAAAAAGTTATTTTATGTTAATGGATATAAGAAGTATTAATAATATTTCAGTCAAGGCAAGAGAACCTGGTAAAGATCATTGCTAGAGACATGTTTAATGTTACCTGTAGCAGTACACTTGTTAAAGAAGTGATTAAGCAGTTACATAAAATTCTGATCATAACTTTGATTGATACCATGAAGGTATAATTCAGTGCCTAGATACTAACAACCTTATTTGTTTAAAAAAAAAAAAAAAGTGGTTTCAGTTGCATACATCCCAGACTAACTGAGCTGTATGATTTTTTTTCATTGTAAATAATAAGAAAAAGTAAATTGGCCTAGTACATATCACAAGTTCTTCTTTTTAAAAAATAATAGAAATATAAGGATGGAAATATATACCTTAAGATATAGACTTCTACTATGATAGACTACTGGAATAGGTACTATAACCTCCCACCAAAAATGCTAGACTAAAACAATTAAGAACTAAGTGAAGGCAGGAACCCACAGAGGTAAGTGGAACTCAAGCCAACTTGCTCTTTGAGGGCATTTGTACAACCTGGTTAAAAATTAGTTTAGTAAGTTGGAGTTTTTTTAAGTTTATAATCTTTTTTAAAATTATTTCAATAGGATTTTTGGGGAACAGGTAGTGTTAGGTTACATGAATAAGTTCTTTAGTGGTGATTTCTGGAATTTTGGTGCACCCATCACCCGAGCAGTATACACTGTACCCAATGTGTAGTCTTTCATCCCTCACTCCCCTCCCCAACCCCAGTCCCCAAAGTCCATTATATCATTCTTATGCCTTTGCATCTTCATAGTTTAGCTCCCACTTATAAGTGAGAATATGCAATATTTGGTTTTCCATTTCTAAGTTACTTCACTTATAATAATGGTTTCCAGTTCCATCCAGGTTGCTGCAAATGCCATTATTTTTTTCCTTTTTGTGGCTGAGTAGTAGTCCATGGTATATATATATATATATACCACATTTTCTTTATCCACTCGGTGATTGATGGGCATTTGGGCTGGTTCTGTATATTTAGTAAGTTTAAAAACAAGAGATGGAAATATAAATGCAGTTTAAAAGGCAAGTGGATTGGTCTAAAAACAGATTGGACACATTTGAAGAAACACTTGAAATATATATCTGAAAAAATCAGCCAGAATACAATTGTTTTTAATGATTGTGTATATGTTTGTGTATATAAACCACAAGGGAGATCTGTAGGTACTGAAAATCACAACTGGAAAATGGCAACAAAACTATAGAAACTGGAAAAACAATGACTTTTCTTAGATCCCTCAGAGAATGGAGGTCATAGGACAAACCACCACCTCAAAATTTAGAACAGACAAATACAGAGAAACAGCCAAGATCAGCTTACTGGGGAAAGATGCCACTGAAGGCAGGAAGACTAGGCAATTTTGATGAATTGCTGGAGGCTGAGCAAGGACTAGTTTCAGAGTTAAAAACTCCCAGGGACCCAGTCTTAGTGGGGGTTTCCTGCAATTTCTTGGGTTTACCCCACAGAATTTCTAACTTCCAGAAACTCCACAAGATTCTTAGGGTGAAGAATTCCCTCCTTTTTCTGATAGAAGTAGGGGGAAGGTAAAAATTGGAAATATGTAGGAGAGTGTTCACAACAAAGGCCTGCACTGTAAGGAAAACTAATTCAACAGACCCTAATGTGACCTGGGGGGAAGGCAAATTGAGGATTCTGGCCCTGTCTTAGCCTTCTTGTCTCATTTCTGAAAATCACAGCCCAGGGTTTCAGACCCACTAAAAACAACTGAGATTTAATCATATAGATTATAAAATACTTCACCTCCCCCTCCCCAACACTTACCACCATATAAACAGGGCTCCAGGATAAAGTAACAGTGGATTACAACTGAGAGAGCTGCAAGACACAAGCTGTTTAAGGAGTTCTTAGGAAACCCAAAGACAACCGAAGAAAAAGTAAATAAAAACAAGGAAACTAGAGGAAACTGAAGCCTCTAGTACCTACAACTACAGCAAACATTAAATACAGCCTACCTCCTAGCCAGATTAGCATGAAACCTCACACTAAAAGTCAAATTACTTCAGTTTTGATATATCGTGTCCAGCTTTCAACAAAAAACCGTAAGGCATGCTAAAATGCAAGAAAAAACCCACAGTCTGAAGAGACAAAACAAGCGTCAGAAGCGGTCCTCAGATATGACACAATATTTCAGTTATCAGATAGGGAATTTACAATACCTATGATTAGTAGGTTAAAGGCTCCAGTGGAAAAAGTAGACAACATGCGAGAAGTGATGTATGCAGAGAGATGGAAACTCTAAAAATAAATTGTAAGGAATGCTGTAAGGAAATGCAGAATGATGTTGATGGGCTCATCAGTAGACTGAGCACAGCCAAGCAAAGAGTCATTGAGCTTGAAGATAGGTCAAAGGAAACTCCCCCAAACTCAAATGCAATATGCTGAATCGAAAACAGTTATAAACATGGTAGACATTAATCCAGCTATATCAGTAATTACTGTAAATTTGAATGTTCTAAGTACACCAATCACCTATTTTTTAACTAGGAGGTGAAAATAAAGTTTGCCACCAGATGGTCACTAAAAAATTATTAGAGGGTATACTTAGGCTAAAGAAAAATAATCCTGGCCAGGAGTGGTGGCTCTCACCTGTAATCCCAACACTTTGGGAGGCTGAGGCAGGCGGATCACAGGGTCAAGAGATCAAGACCATCCTGGCTGACGTGGTAAAACCCCATCTCAACTAAAAATACAAAAATTAGCTGGGGATGGTAGTGTATGCCTGTAGTCCCAGCTACTCAGTAGGCTGAGGCAGGAGAATCGCTTGAACCTGGGACATGGAGGTGGCAGAGAGCCAAGATCACGCCACTGCACTCCAGCCTGGTGACAGAGCGAGACTCCATCTCAGAAAAAGATAAATAAAAGTAATCCCATCTTTAAGAAGGACTGAAGAATAAGGAAAGTGGTAAATAATGTAGATACATTTAAACTGACATTTACTGTGTATATAAAATAACAGTAACAATTTGCTTGAGGGTTAAAAAACTTAGAACTAGAGTATGTTTAAGTTTCAAGGATGACAACTAGAAATAAGGTATGCAGGGTATGCAAAGTACCAAACCATCAGGGGAAGAGAATACCTAAGAAAAACAATTCAAAAGAATGAAAGATGTGAGAGGAGGGAGAAAAATGCATAACAAGGGCATGAAAACAGGAAGTAACAGATAAGGTACAGTAGTACAGCTAAATTCAAACACAGCAGTACTTTCATTAAATGTAGAGATGGGGCCAGGTGCAGTAGCTCACACCTGTAATCCCAGCACTTTGGGAGGCTGAGGTGGGCAGGTCACTTGAGGTGAGGAGTTCGAGACCAGCCTGACCAACATGGCGAAACCCCGACTCTACTAAAAATATAAAAAGTTAGCCAGGTATGCTGGTGCATGCCTGTTATCCCAGCTACTCGGGAGGCTGAGGCAAAAGAATCATTTGAACCTGGGAGGCGGAGGTTGCAGTAAGCCAAGATCGTGCCACTGCTCTCCAGCCTGGGTGAGAGAGGAACACTGTCTCAAAAATAAAATAAATGTAGAGATGGACTGAATGCTCCAAGCTAATCTGACAGGATTTTAGAAATAATCCAAATTTATGCTATTTAAAAGGGCTATATCTGAATAAAGATACTGAAAGGCTGAAATAAAAGGATCAACTTTGCATAGTATAACATGGCAGACTTTTTCTGTAAAGGGCCAGATGGTCAATGTTAGCTTTGCACAGTCTCTGTCACAGCTACTAAACTCTGCCCTTGTGGCAGGAACATAGTCATTGACAATACTCAAATAGAACAGGTGTGGCTGTGTTCCAATAAAACTTTATTTACAAATACAGGCTGCAAGTAGGTTTTGGCCCATAGGACAAAGTTTGCTGGCCCCTATACTGACCAAAAGAAAACTGAAGGAGCTACGTTATTACCAAACAAAATAGATGTTAAGGCAAAATACTTATTAAAGCATTTGTTCACCAGGAAAAATAATTCTAAATATATAGTTTCAAATTACATAATACAAAAATTCATAGAACAAGAATACTTAGATAAATCTTGTAAAAATAGTGAGATTTTACTATACCTTTCTCACAAATTAATCAAGCAGACAAAAAAATAAGGATATGGATGTACATTTCATCTCTATTGGGTCAGTACTGAAGTGTGAGATCATTGGGACATATGTTGAGTGTGTCTTTAAATTTATTTTTAAAACTGCCAAATTTTTCCACAATTGTTAACATTTACCAGAAATGTATGAGACTTAAGATATGCTCTATATCCTCCTCAGTACTTGGTACTGTCAGCGTCTTTCATCATAGGTATACCGATGATTAAAGATACTAAGCATCTTTTCACGGGCTTATTGGCCACCTATATTTCTTACTTGGTATAATCTTTTGCCCATTTTTTAACTGAATTATTTATCTTCTTATTGGGTTTTAAGAATTATTCAAATATTCTCAATATAGCCCTTTGTTAAATATATGTTTTGCATATGTTTTCTTTCAGTAAGTGGATTACATTTACAATTTTCTTAACAGAAAATGTAGAGATGAGCAAAAGTATGTAATTCTGAAGAAAGCTTCATGTCTTTGTGTATTAAGAAAGTTTTGCTTAATCCAGGGTTAAAAAGATTTTCTACTATTTGTTTTCTTGTAGAAATTCTGTAGTTTCAGCTCACATGCTTAAGTATATGATGCAAGGTAAGGGACAAGGTTCATTTTTTCCCCAAAATCCGTATCTGGTTGCTCCAGAACTTGACTCTTTTCCCTATTGAGTTACTTGGCAATTTTATAGAAAATCAGTTGTTTGTATATGTGTGGGTCTACTTTTAGACTCTTGTCTTACCCAATGATCTGTATGCCTATATTCATATTGATAACATCCTGTCTCGATTACTATTGCATTACAGTAAATCTTAAAATCGGGTAATATGAATTCTCCCAATCTGTTGTTCTTTTCCAAACTGTTGTTTTGGATATTCTAGTTTCCTTGCATTTCCACTTTTTTTGGGGATATTCTAGGATATTCTAGCTTCCTTGCATTTCCACCTTTTTGTTTTGTTTTGTTTTTTTGAGATGGCCCAGGCTCCTGGCCCAGGCTCCTGTTGCCCAGGCTGGAGTGCAGTGGCGTGATCTTGGCTCATTGCAGCCTCCCCAGTAGCTGGGATTGCAGGCACCCACCACCATGCCTGGTTAATTTTCGTATTTTTAGTAGAGATGGGGTTTCGCCATGTTGGCCAGGCTAGTCTCAAACCCTGACCTCAGGTGATCCACCCACCTCGGCCTCCCAAAGTGCTGGAATTACAGGCATGAGCCACCGCACCTGGTCTTCCACATATTTTTTAATTAGCTTGACAATTTCTACCAAAAAAAAAAGTATTTTGGGGCTGGGTGTAGTGGTTGCTGGGTGTGGTGGTTCATGCCTGTAATCCCACCACTTTGAGAGGCCAAGACAGGCAGATCGCTTAAGCCCAAGAGTTTGAGACCAGTCTGGGCAAAATGGCGAAACCCTGTCACTACAGAAAATACAAAAAATTAGCCAGGCATGGTAGCTCGTGCCTGTAGTCCCAGCTACCCAGGAGGCTGAGGTGGGAGGTCAAGGCTGCAGTGAGCCATGATCATGCCAGTGCACTCTAGCCTGGGCAACAGAGTGAGACTCTGTCTCAAAAACATAGTCTGATGGAATTTTTATTAGGATAGCCTTGAATCTATAGATCCATTTGAAAATAACATCATAAATTTCCAGTTTCCAGCAGGGCGCTATGGCTCACACCTGTAATCCCAGCACTTTGGGATGCCGAGGTGGGCAGATCATCAGGTCAGGAGTTCGAGACCAGCCTGACCAACATGGTGAAACCCTGTCTCTACTAAAAATACAAAAAAAATAGCCAGGTGTGGTGGCACAAGCCTGTAGTCCCAGCTACTCAGGAGGCTGAGGCAGGAGAATCGCTTGAACCTGGGAGGCAGAGGTTGCAGTGAGCCGAGATTGTGCCAGCCTGGGCAACAGAGTGAGGTTCCATCTCAAAAAAAAAAAATTCCATTGTTGAGAGAGAATAGGAATTCCAGCTTTGGAGGAGTGCGGAGACCATCAAATCCTCTTTCCAAAAAAAAATAACTATACTACTAAGCAGAGTATAGTTCCACAAATATTCTTCTGTAAAGAGACTCACAGTACATATTTGTCTTTGCAGGCCATATAGTCCCTGTTGCAATTCCTCAGTTCTACAGTTGTAACAGGAAAGCAGCTATATACAATATGTGAATGCTTGTGTTCTAATACAAATTTATTTGCAAAATCAGGAAAATGGCTTGAAATGGTTTAAGATCTATTTTTCTGACTAGATCATGGTATATAATCTTTTCCATATATATTTTGAATTTGGTTTGCTAATATTTTGTTGATCATTTTTATATCTCTCTTTATGAAGGATGTTGATCTACAGCTTTCTTTTCTTGTGATATATTTTTCTGGCTTTGTTACCAGGGTAGTACTAGCCTCTTAAAATGAGTTGGGAAGTATTCTCTGTTTTCTTAAAGAGTTTATAGAGTATTGATCTTATTTATTCTTTAAATATTTGATACATGTCACCAGTGAAGCCATCTGGGTCTGGTGTTTTCTTTCAGGAAAAATCTTTAATTATTAATTAGATTTGCTTACTTGTTATATAGATCTATTCAGAATTTCTATTTTTCCTTGACTTTGTTTTGTAATTTGTGTGTTTCTATGAAATGAGCCATTTTGTCTGAGTTGTCTAACTTGGGCATAAAGTTGTTTGTAATCTAATTCTTTAAATTTTGTGGGATCCATAGTTTTGTGGGATCCATAGTTTTGTGGGATCCATAGTGGTGTCCCCTCCATGATACATTTTGATAATTTGTGCCTGATCATCTTTTTTTCTTGGTCAGTCTACTTAGAAATTTATTTTGTTAGTCTTTACAAAGAACTAATTTTTAGTTTCATTGATTTTCTCCATTGTTTTTTGTTTTCTATGTCATTGATTATTTCTTTTTTTCTGCTTGCTTTTCATTTAATTTGTTCCTCTTTTTCTAGTTTAAGGTAGAAACTTCCATTATTAGTTGGAGACCTTATTTTCTTATATAGATGTTTAAAGCTAAAAATTTTTTATGTATTTTCATTCATTTTCTAATGTCCTTCATGATTTTTTTTTCATTGACCCATGTGTATTGCTTTAATTTTTACATATTTGGGGATTTTCTATCTCTCTTCCTATTCATTTCTAATTTAATTCCATTGAGGTAGGAGATACATTGAATGACTCTAATAAGTTTTCTGAGACTTTTTTAGGCAGTTGCATATGGTCTATCCTGAGCGTTCCATGAGTGCTTAAAAAAAAAAAAACTTACACTGTGCTCTTGTTAAGTAGGGTTTTATGAACATCAGTTAGGTCAAGTGGATTGATAGAGTAGTTCAGGTTTTCTGTATCTTTGCTGATTTTCTGTCTAGTTGTGCTAGATTCCTACTACTTTGTCTACATCCTTGCTAGAGCTTGGTATGGTCTTTTTATTATCGCTATCCTAGAGAGTATGTAGTTGACCCTTGTGACTTGCCATGCATTTAATGACTGCCCATGTTCATAGCAGCATTATTCATAATAGCAGAAAAACTTTTATCATATGCTTTTGTGCCTCAAGATATCTTTCATTTTTAGTCTATTAATACGGTATAATATACTGTTTAATTTTTGAGTAATTGACTAGCCTTTCATTCCTGGGATAAATCCTATTTGGTTATGATATAATATCCTTTTTACATATAGCTGAATTCAGTGTACTAAAATTTTGGTATTTTTGCATCTAAATCCATGAGGGATATATTCTATAGCTTTGGTGTTATGATAATATGGTATTATTTCTTCCTTAAATGTCTGGTAAAACTCAGCAGCGAAGCCATCTTGGTTTGCTTGGAGCCTTTTTTGTAGAAAGGTTTTCAAGTACAAATTCATCAAATGTTTACTGATATTTGTTTATTCTTGAGTGGGCTTTGTTGGTTTACATCTTTGAAGGAATTTAACTGTTTCCTTCAAATGTTGAATTTATTGGTATAAAAGTTATTCATAATATTCTTCTAATGGTTCCAGTATCGCTAGTGTTATTCCCTTTCTTTCCGGACATTGGTATTTAATATATTCTTGCTTTTTTTTTTTTTTAAATCAGTCTGGCTAAAAGTGTTCAGTTTTACCGATGTTTTCATAGCACCAGCTTGGTCTTGATTTTGTTGTTGTTTATGCATGTTCTTAGTTATGCGTTTCTACTCTTTATCCTTTCCATTTTTCTTGTGTTTAGTTTACCAGTTTAGGGTAGAAGCATATATAATTGAGACCTTTCTTTTCTAATAAAAGCTCTTAATGCTGTAAATTTTCTAAGCACTGTCTTGATTGCATCCCACACATTTTGCTATGCTGTGTTTTCAGTACTAGAGATTTTAAAGTTTTTCTTATGATGCCTTATTTAATCCATAGCTTACTAAATGTCAAATTCCAAACATTTGGGTTTTTCTACAGATATGTTTGTTACTGACTTCTGTTTAAATCTCATTTTTGTCAGAGAGCATTCATTGTATGATGTAATCCTAAGTGTATTCAGTCTTGTTTTATGTTCTAGATTAATGTTCTGTGTATACTTGAAAAGAATGCAGTTCTTGGGTAGACTGTTTCAGAAATGTCAAATTATTGATTCTGAGACAAAGGTTTTTATAATTGTAGACTGTCTGCCAAATATCCCCTTGGAGGCAAACTCTCCCCCTCCCGAGGCAAACTCTCCCCCTCCCTGTTGAGAATCACTGATCCATTGTCGCCTTTTTGCTGGGACTAATTTAGCCTTGCTTCTGAGATGTGGCCCCTAGGTCTCTACTGAATTCCCTGCATATTTAATTAGATCTTTCTTTCCTCTATGGCCTCAAGGGATTTCACCCTAAGTATGCACGAATTTTTACTTTGTGTACCTCCTTAGTTTCCAGTAGTCTAACCCATAAATTAAAGCTGCTTTAGCCTCCCCAAACTTCAATCTCTTTCTCCTCAATCCAGCAAGATTGCTAGACTCTGGGTTCCCTTTCCCTGCTCTGCAGTATGATGATTACTTTGTATGATGATTACTTTCTTTTTTTGAGACGGAGTCTCGCTCTGCCGCCCAGGCTGGAGTGCAGTGGCCGGATCTCAGCTCACTGCAAGCTCCGCCTCCCGGGTTCATGCCATTCTCCTGCCTCAGCCTCCCGAGTAGCTGGGACTACAGGTGCCCACCACCTCGCCCGGCTAGTTTTTTGTATTTTTTAGTAGAGACGGGGTTTCACCGTGTCAGCCAGGATGGTCTCGATCTCCTGACCTCGTGATCCACCCGTCTCGGCCTCCCAAAGTGCTGGGATTACAGGCTTGAGCCACCGCGCCCGGCCGATGATTACTTTCAAGCAAAAAGGCTTAGAATTAAGATTTCTTGCTCCTAGGCTAGGTATGGCTTACCATCTTTGTTTCTCTTTTCCTAGAGATCATAATCATGTATTGCTTGTTTTCTAGTTTTCCAGTAGGAGGGGAATTCCAGGCTGTACTTACTTCCTGCAGCCAAAAGAGGATGTCATGTTAGTGATTTCAATACTAAAACATTAAACAAAAAATTTGAGATGGATGAAGTTATTTTATATGCATATTGAATTGGGCTTCACCATAGTTATTTTTAGAATTAGGACTAACCAGCAGGGGAAAAAACTATAAGCAATCACTGTTTTACAATTTTGCAATAATTAGATTTTCTATAGTATAGTAATGTGTAAAATTAACCCATTGTTAACATAGAATGCCCTTATCACTCCTGATTATCACTCCTGATTAAGCGGTCTTCATTTCATGTTAATACTGGTATCTTAGAAGTGTCAAGTAATGCTTTACGGAATCAAACATTTTCATACATAGTCATTAGTCTAATTCTAATCATCCAGTGAAAAAGAGCAGGAAAGATGCTCAAGGAGGTTATATTGAAGTCCACATGGCAAGTAAGAAATAAGTCACCACGCCCAGCCAAGAGGTCTTAACACCTGAAATCCCAGCACTTTGGGAGGCCGAGACAGGTGGAATTGCTTGAACCTGGGAGGTGGGAGGTGGAAGTTACAGTGAGCCGAGATCACACCACTGCACTCCAGCCTAGGCCACACAGCGAGACTCTGTCTTGGGCAAAAAACAAAAAAAAAAACAAATTAAGACTTCTCAAAGCTCCTAAATCCATAGCTTTTCCTTTATACCAGCATCTTCTAAAAATGTCAGCAGCAGTGAAGTTTCCGTTTGGGAAATAATGCATTCCCTCTCTCTGGAGAGTGCATGGGAGTATCTCCAAGAAGTACTGAAATTCAGAAGTCTGCCTAATATGTATTAAACATTAAGCTTTTCTCAAACTTTGACCACCAAATCCTTTTTCTCCCTCTAACCATAGTTAACACAGAATCAGTGTTCCCAAGAGCACACTGTGAAAAATGTAGCACTCTACAAAAGTCCTAATCTCCACAGGATTCAGTGAAACCATGATTAACCCTCTGTTCCTTGTCCTTATTAGTACCATTTTTTGAAGAGTAATGTAATGTACCCCCCCCCAAATTTTTTTTTTTTTTTTTTTGAGACAGAGTCTTGCTGTGTCGCCCAGGCTGGAGTGCAGTGGCCGGATCTCAGTTCACTGCAAGCTCCGCCTCCCGGGTTTACGCCATTCTCCTGCCTCAGCCTCCCGAGTAGCTGGGACTACAGGCACCCGCCACCTCGCCCGCTAGTTTTTTTTTTTTTTTAGTAGAAATGGGGTTTCACCGTGTTAGCCAGGATGGTCTCGATCTCCTGACCTCGTGATCCACCCGTCTCGGCCTCCCAAAGTGCTGGGATTACAGGCTTGAGCCACTTCGCCCGGCCCCAAAATTTTTATTACCAGTTTCACTAACCAGAATCCATGTACCTAAGGAAGGACAGATATCTGCTCCCTATTAAGACATACCTATTAGCTACATTAAAAAAAAAAATGTATTGCATGGCGATTTTAAGTGATATCACAGATATTCTAAGATGTAATTGCTGGAATAAACACTGTAGTTGAAGCCTTCTATTTATCTCAATACCAGAATTAAACTAAAGTGCAGAATGGCAGACAAAGTTAACTAAAAATCACTGTATTATTTCATCTGGTCTTCCAAATAGCTTTGTGAGCTAGGGAGGAAGGTATCAGCATCAGTTCCATTTTATAGATGAGAAATCAAGTGATTTACTCAAGGTTAAGTCCTCTAATTCTTTGTTATCCTGCATTTTCTCTTGGCTGTAGTTTAATAATCCTGAGAAAATGCTTATATTTTAGGGTGCATTAAGAGTACACAGACAGTGTTAAGTGCCCGTCTTGCATGTATGAAAAGTTACAGCAAGAAATTTGGGTGGAAACGGTGGCTCACACCTATAATCCTAGCACTTTGGGAGGCTTAGGCAGGAGGGCTGCTTGAGCCCAGGAGTTTAAGACCAGCCTGGGCAACATAGGGAGATCCTGTCTCTACAAAAATATTTAGCCAGACCCGGTGGCTTGTGCCTACAGTCCTAGCTACTCAGGAGGCTGAGGTGGGAGGATCACTTGAGCAAATGAGGTCAAGGCTCCAGTGAGCTATGATTATGCCACTGCACTCCAGCCTGGGTGACACAGTGAGACCCTATCTAAAAGAAAAGAAAAAGAAAATCCTTTAATTGACTTCATCTTAACCTTTTAGTTCCTAAGGACGGTCTGAAGAGCCAAGAGCTATTTGATGAAATTAGAATGACCTACATCAAAGAGCTAGGAAAAGCCATTGTCAAGAGGGAAGGAAACTCCAGCCAGAACTGGCAGCGGTTTTATCAACTGACAAAACTCTTGGATTCTATGCATGAAGTAAGTGTCGAACATAAAACCAAATATAAGACTTTTCTGGGACAAAGTATATTTTGATTAGTGCATATAATTATATACCAACAGCACCCCCACCCCATCCCCAGTTTGTGGATGTTGGTGATAGCTTCAGTTCAACTTATGAACTTCAGTTTTGTAGACATTTTTCCTAAGACCAATTATGAAATATCCTTTCATCTTATAAAATCACGATGTTATTATAGAATTGAATAACTTTTTAAAAAGTATGATTAATCCATTAAATTAGAATAATGTACCCCTTATATAGGTACCACAGCGGTTCATGAAATAATTCCATGTAATTCTACATACAATCAAAGAAACTTGTACGGAAGTGCTTATTTTTCACCTGGGGAATTTCAGTGAGATTGGTATATTCTAGGCCAGATAATTTTTTCAAAATAGAGGACAACAAACATGAGCTGTTCCCACTGACCAATTTTGAAGCCTAATCATTACTATATTTTCTCTTGCAGGTGGTTGAAAATCTTCTTAACTATTGCTTCCAAACATTTTTGGATAAGACCATGAGTATTGAATTCCCAGAGATGTTAGCTGAAATCATCACCAATCAGATACCAAAATATTCAAATGGAAATATCAAAAAACTTCTGTTTCATCAAAAGTGACTGCCTTAATAAGAATGGTTGCCTTAAAGAAAGTCGAATTAATAGCTTTTATTGTATAAACTATCAGTTTGTCCTGTAGAGGTTTTGTTGTTTTATTTTTTATTGTTTTCGTCTGTTGTTTTGTTTTAAATACGCACTACATGTGGTTTATAGAGGGCCAAGACTTGGCAACAGAAGCAACTGAGTCATCACTTTGCAGTGATGGGAGAGTAGACAGTGAAATTTCATTAGTTAGTATATCCCAGAAATTAGAAACCTTAATATGTGGACGTAATCTCCATAGTCAAAGAAGGATGGCACCTAAACCACCAGTGCCCAAAGTCTGTGTGATGAACTTTCTGCTCATACTTTTTCACAGTTGGCTGGATGAAATTTTCTAGACTTTCTGTTGGTGTATCCCCCCCTGTATAGTTAAGATAGCATTTTTGATTTATGCATGGAAACCTGAAAAAAAGTTTACAAGTGTATATCAGAAAAGGGAAGTTGTGCCTTTTATAGCTATTACTGTCTGGTTTTAACAATTTCCTTTATATTTAGTGAACTACGCTTGCTCATTTTTTCTTACATAATTTTTTATTCAAGTTATTGTACAGCTGTTTAAGATGGGCAGCTAGTTCGTAGCTTTCCCAAATAAACTCTAAACATTAATCTTCTGTGTGAAAATGGGTTGGTGCTTCTAATCTGATGGCACTTAGCTATCAGAAGACCACAAAATTGACTCAAATCTCCAGTATTCTTGTCAAAAAAAAGCTCACATTTTGTATATATCTGCTTCAGTGGAGAATTATATAGGTTGTGCAAATTCACCGTCCTAACTGGTATAGAGCACCTAGTCCAGGGACCTGCTGGGTAAACTGTGGATGATGGTTGCAAAAGACTGATTTAAAAATCACTACCAAGAGGCCCTGTCTGTACCTAATGCCCTATTTTTGCAAAGGCTATATGGCAAGAAAGCTGGTAAACTATTTGTCTTTCAGGACCTTTTGAAGTAGTTTGTATAACTTCTTAAAAGTTGTGATTCCAGATAACCAGCTGTAACACAGCTGAGAGAATTTTAATCAGAGCAAGTAATTCCTCTCACTAAACTTTACCCAAAAACTAAATCTCTAATATGGCAAAAATGGCTAGACACCCATTTTCACATTCCCATCTGTCACCAATTGGTTAATCTTTCCTGATGGTACAGGAAAGCTCAGCTACTGATTTTTGTGATTTAGAACTGTATGTCAGACATCCATGTTTGTAAAACTACACATCCCTAATGTGTGCCATAGAGTTTAACACAAGTCCTGTGAATTTCTTCACTGTTGAAAATTATTTTAAACAAAATAGAAGCTGTAGTAGCCCTTTCTGTGTGCACCTTACCAACTTTCTGTAAACTCAAAACTTAACATATTTACTAAGCCACAAGAAATTTGATTTCTATTCAAGGTGGCCAAATTATTTGTGTAATAGAAAACTGAAAATCTAATATTAAAAATATGGAACTTCTAATATATTTTTATATTTAGTTATAGTTTCAGATATATATCATATTGGTATTCACTAATCTGGGAAGGGAAGGGCTACTGCAGCTTTACATGCAATTTATTAAAATGATTGTAAAATAGCTTGTATAGTGTAAAATAAGAATGATTTTTAGATGAGATTGTTTTATCATGACATGTTATATATTTTTTGTAGGGGTCAAAGAAATGCTGATGGATAACCTATATGATTTATAGTTTGTACATGCATTCATACAGGCAGCGATGGTCTCAGAAACCAAACAATTTGCTCTAGGGGAAGAGGGAGATGGAGACTGGTCCTGTGTGCAGTGAAGGTTGCTGAGGCTCTGACCCAATGAGATTACAGAGGAAGTTACCCTCTGCCTCCCATTCTGACCACCCTTCTCATTCCAACAGTGAGTCTGTCAGTGCAGGTTTAGTTTACTCAATCTCCCCTTGCACTAAAGTATGTAAACAGGAGACAGGAAAGTGGTGCTTACATACTTAAAGGCACCATCTAATAGCGGGTTACTTTCACATACAGGCCTCCCCCAGCAGTTGAATGACAACAGAAGTTTGGCAATAGTTTGCATAGAGGTACCAGCAATATGTAAATAGTGCAGAATCTCATAGGTTGCCAATAATACACTAATTCCTTTCTATCCTACAACAAGAGTTTATTTCCAAATAAAATGAGGACATGTTTTTGTTTTCTTTGAATGCTTTTTGAATGTTATTTGTTATTTTCAGTATTTTGGAGAAATTATTTAATAAAAAACAATCATTTGCTTTTTGAATGCTCTCTAAAAGGGAATGTAATATTTTAAGATGGTTTGTAACCCAGCTGGATAAATTTTTGGTGCCTAAGAAAACTGCTTGAATATTTTTATCAATGACAGTGTTAAGTTTCAAAAAGAGCTTCTACAATGTAGATTCTCATTCATTTATAGAACGTTATGTGGTTAAAACCAGAAAGCACATCTCACACATTAATCTGATTTTCGTCCCAACAATCTTGGCGCTCAAAAAATAGAACTCAATGAAAAAAAGATTATGTGTACTTTGCTGTCAATAATAAGTCAACTGATATTCATCAACAACTATAGGAGGCTTTTCATTAAATGGGAAAAGAAGCTGTGCCCTTTTAGAATACATGGGGGAAAAGAAAGTCGTCATCATTATGTTTAACTAGGGACTTAAGTGCTACAGGGTGGTGCTGTTTGAAAGCAGCTTTATTTCCTATGTATGTGTTATCTGGTTATCCCAACCCAAACTATTGAAGTTTGTAGTAACTTCAGTGAGGGTTGGTTACTCACAACAAATCCTGAAAAGTATTTTTAATTACTGGTGTAAAAAAGTGACCTCCTCAGTGTTTGTAGGCATTCTGTGGGATACTATACAGGCAGAACTGAGGCACTTGGAACACTTTTGGGGTTTATATACCCAAATGCCTAAAACTGTGGGAGGAAACCCTGGCCATCCCATAAGGAAAACTAGCATGATTTGTGTCTATGAAGTGCTGGATAATTAGCATGGGATGAGCTCTGGGCATGCCCACGAAGGAAAGCCATGCTCCCTTGAGAATTCAGAGGCTAGGGAGCAATTCCAGTTTCACCTAATCTCATAATTTCAGTTCCCTTTTAAAAACCCTAAAAACTACACCACCATGGAATGAAAAATATTGTTATACAACACATTGATCTGTCAAACTTCCAGAACCATGGCAGCCTTCAGTGAGATTTCGATCTTGGCTGGTCACTCCCTGACTGTAGCTGTAGGTGAATGTGTTTTTTTATGTGCCTGGTTTTAGTGTCAGAAGGGAAATAAAAGTGTAAGGAGGACACTTTAAGCCCTTTGGGTGGAGTTTCATAATATCCCAGACTATTTTCAAGCAACCTGGTCCACCCAGGATTAGTGACCAGGTTTTCGGGAAAGGATTTGCTTCTCTCTAGAAAATGTCTGAAAGGATTCTATTTTCTGATGAAAGGCTGTATGAAAATACCCTCCTCAAATAACTTGCTTAACTACATATAGATTCAAGTGTGTCAATATTCTATTTTGTATATTAAATGCTATATAATGGGGACAAATCTATATTATACTGTGTATGGCATTATTAAGAAGCTTTTTCATTATTTTTTATCACAGTAATTTTAAAATGTGTAAAAATTAAAACCAGTGACTCCTGTTTAAAAATAAAAGTTGTAGTTTTTTATTCATGCTGAATAATAATCTGTAGTTAAAAAAAAAAAAAAATGTCTTTTTACCTACGCAGTGAAATGTCAGATTGTAAAACCTTGTGTGGAAATGTTTAACTTTTATTTTTTCATTTAAATTTGCTGTTCTGGTATTACCAAACCACACATTTGTACCGAATTGGCAGTAAATGTTAGTTAGCCATTTACAGCAATGCCAAATATGGAGAAACATCATAATAAAAAAAAAAACTGCTTTTTCATTATGTGACTCCAACATGCTTTTGTAGAACTTGTACAGTTCCGATTGTCCAATCTGATTTTTGTTCTACTAAAAGTAGAGCTACCCCCGCTTCAGGAACCCTAAGATAATATGGTGGGCATTTAAATGTCGGTGTGGCAATGTTCACATGCTAATGTGGCATAAATTCAAAATAAGCTTAGCCCTGGTGCCAAAGACCTGAAGATTATCCCATCCATGCCTCAAATGGTTGTGTGCCAATTACTGCAAAGGGTACTAAGGGAAGGAGAAACTCCTGCGGCTGCCTCAAATGTATGTCTTTATCACAAAAGATGATATTTTATTTAAGCAAACATTATCTAGTCAAAATTCTTAGCTTATTTTAAAATCAACTCTTCAAGAAAAAGGAATAAACATTTAATATAAATATCATAGCAATATTGCACATAGAATAGAAAGGTGGGGCAGGGTAGTGGCAAGTCAGCTATTCTATACAATTCATTCAGTATTTTCCAAAACATTTGATATTGAGGCCATATCCAGGAACTGGATGACCTAACAAACTTCTTGGAATACTTTTATTTTTCACAAGAGATCTCCATCACTAAGAAAAAAAGAATTGTGATTTAAAAGCCAAATTTGCCTTATCCATCATTATGTGCACCACGTATTTGCTACCTGCCTACTATATAATATTGAAGATACAACATGAATAAGAAAAATACTATTGCTACCCTCAGTCACTTAGAGTATGTGATTGGAAAAGTGTGTAACACACCTTTCCCAGTGTCTTCAGGTATAATGCAGAGATACCAGATATGGCATCAATATGTATACACATTATGGCTCTACCATTCACTTTTAGTAGTAACCTTACATTTCTGTAGAACACCTTCACACACATTTTTAACAAGCCTCACCGAATGAATAAATGACATGAAAATAACGAGGCAGATTATTCTCGTTTCCATTTTATAAGTAAACTCTATAAGAAAGTAAACAGGCTCAGAATTTAAGGAACTGATTCATAGCCCCTAGCTCCCATGTTATTGAAGTTTGAATGGAAAGCCTTTAATGAGGCCATTCATCTATCAGATGTCAAAGACCATGTCTCTGGCCTATGAGCCTCTCAGGGAACTGGTTATGTTTTTCTGTTTTAAATTAATGCTTTACTGAGCACTTACTATGTGCCAGGCACAATGATCATTCAACATATCTCATTTTATCTTAGTACCCCTCTAAAGTACTACTGTAAAGCAGTGATATTATATCCTCATTATATTTATATCAGGAAACTGGCTTAAAGAATTGAGTAACTTGCCTAGAGTCACAAAGCTCCAGAATCCATAGTTTTAACCACTTGAGAAATTATTAATATGAGCTAACTAGGGCGAGTGAGCCCAAGTTGATCATTATGTGTCTCGTCTTCTGACATGTCCTCGTTTAATCCCTTTTGCTACCATATCAATTTTGACTTAGAAATTTAACAATGATACATTAGTCCCTGCTTATCTATGGAGGATATGTTCCAAGACTCCCAATGGATGCCTGAAACAGATAGTACTGAACTGTATATTTTTTCCTATATTACATACCTATGATAAAGTTAATTTACAAACTAGATGCAGCAAGAGATTAACAATAACTCAATTACAACAATATACTGTAATAAAAGCTATGTGAATGTGATCTCTCAAAAAATCGTACTACACTGAGGGTAAATGAAACCACAGAAAGTGAAACTGCAGATAAGGGGGGGACTATTGTATTTCCTTCTCTTAAAAACATGTGTCTTGTACCCTAGGGTGGTTGATGGTGGACAATAGTAGTTGCCCACAGATTACAGAATGCCCTCTGGTTTGTCTAATACACAACAGGGAGTCTGTCTCACTAATGCCCACAGGAAAATCAAACGTTTCTTCAAGTGATAAAGAGCATACAGGGTACAGTCAAACCAAGGAAGAAAGCTGTTTATAAATGAAAACTATAGTGCAAGTTAAAATTTGCTCCTAGTTTTGCAGGTAAAGAGCCAGACTTTGGGTGTAGAAAAAACCCTGCCCTCCCTCTATTTAGGCTTCCTGTTTCCTAGTTAAAATGAGGCAGTACTTTGTTAGGGAAATATTTTTACTTCACTTAGTTACAAACATGTTAAGTCTCAGAACAAAAGAGTTTGTGCAGACCATATCAGACACTCAAAAAACTTTCTTCACTCTACTCACTTAAGAGACAATTTATATTCTGTTCACCTTATGTACCCTCACCAAAAATATTCAATAGGGCTATAATGTGTATATAATGTAAATAAGGCATACGTTTGTCTATTTTTGTTAAAAAGTTGCATTGTTTTAAAAGTACTATGAGTATATACATGGGGTTTTGCTAGAAATAAAAATCTAGGTCATCCAAAACCACTATAATTGTTCGCTAGGATTGCAAAGAATCAAGATAAAAATGAAACTCTTTCAATATGGCAAGGGGGACAGTGTGCATAAAAACAAGCAAAGGCTCCCAAAACATGAGAATATGTCACAAATACCTCCTGATCAGTTTCAAGACCTACTATGTGGCAAGCATGCTAGATGAAGCAATTCAAAGACCACTAAGGCAATACTAAGACTCCAAGGAGAGGTTCCTGCCCTCAAGGAATTAAAGATGAAAGGCAAATGACTATGCAGTTCTACCCCTATGTATCTACTCTAGAAGAGCTGAAAACATGTGTCCACACAATGACTTGCATGCAAATGTTCATAGCAACATTATTCTTAACAGCCAAAAAGTGGAAACAATTCAAATATCCATCAACCAATGTACAGATAAACGAAATGTGGCATACAGTGGAGAACTACCCAGTCATTAGAAGTGAGATACTGCTGGCTGGGCACGCTGGTTCATATCTGTAATCCCAGCACTTCAGAAGGTCAAGGCAAGTGGATCACTTGAGGTCAGAAGTTCGATACCAGCCTGGCCAACATGGTGAAACCCTGTCTCTACGAAAAATACAAAAAATTGTCTGGGCACAGTGGCTCACGCCTGTAATCCCAGCACTTTGGGAGGCCAAGGTGGACGGATCACCTGAGGTTGGGAGTTCGAGACCAGCCTGACCAACATGGAGAAACCCTGTCTCTACTAAAAATACAAAATTAGTCGGGCGTGGTGGCACATGCCTGTAATCCCAGCTACTCGGGAGGCTGAAGCAGGAGAATTGCTTGAACCCGGGAGGCGGAGGTTGTGGTGAGCCGAAACAGCATCACTGCACTCCAGCCAGGGCAAAAAGAGCAAAACATTGTCTCTCATATATACATATATATAAAAGCTGGGTGTGGTAGCACGCCTGTAGTCCCAGCTACTTGGGAGGCTGAGGTGGAAGAATTGCTTGAACCCAGGAGGTGGCAGTTGCAGTGAGCCAAGATCGTGTCATAGCACTCCAGCCTGTGGCAGCAGAGTGAGACTTCATCTCTCAAAAAAAAAAAAAAAAAAAAGGCCGGGCGCGGTGGCTCAAGTCTGTAATCCCAGCACTTTGGGAGGCCGAGACGGGCGGATCACGAGGTCAGGAGATCGAGACCATCCTGGCTAACACGGTGAAACCCCGTCTCTACTAAAAAATACAAAAAACTAGCCGGGTGAGGTGGCGGGCGCCTGTAGTCCCAGCTACACGGGAGGCTGAGGCAGGAGAATGGCGTAAACCCGGAAGGCGGAGCGTGCAGTGAGCTGCGATCCGGCCACTGCAGTCCAGCCTGGGAGACAGAGCAAGACTCCGTCTCAAAAAAAAAAAAAAAGGGGGTGAGATATTGCTGCATGCTATAATATGGACAAACCTCAAAATCAGGCTAAGTAAAAGACTCCAGACACAAAGGACCATATATTATTTCACTTATATGAACTGTCCAGAAAAGGCAAATCTGTACAGAGAAAGAAAGCACATCAGTGGTTTCCTATGGCTAGGGATAACATTAGGGTGTAAGTGCAAATGGGCACATGAGGATACTTTTGGGGGTGATGGAAACGTTCTAACACTAGACTGTAGTAACGGTTGCACAATTCTGTAAATTTAATAAATGCTACACTTAAAATGGGTGGATTTTATATGGCATATAAATTAAATCTCAATAAATGTGTATTAAAAATATATAGAGAGAGGCAGCCAAGCAAATGTGTAATTGCCATTCAGTTGTATCAAACGCAGGCACAAACTGCTTTGAATTCATTCAAACAAGTGCAGCTATTTTTTTTGGAAAGCCTGTCAGAAGATGTCTTCATTGTGCTAGGTGTTAAAGGATGAGCTGGAGTTCAGCAGCACAAAGCCTTGCTCATTTAATATTAATGGATGCCCCTGTAATGTTTAATTAGTTTTATGTTCTGCCCATCCCCAGAGAAGGCAACCATGTGATCTCTTTAGATCACCTACATGACAAGTAAAAAAACTCACAGCACATACATGACTACTCATTTTAAATACAAAAACAATGTCTTGTATTAATACTAAGTGTTAATAACTGTTAAGACCTTAGTGGTCTTACAACTTTGGAATAAACAAATCTGGGTTCAAGCCTTGCTTCTGTTATTTACTAAGTCTTTGATCTTGAGAAAATTCTATAACCACTTTATATCTGTTTCTACATCTGAAAAATATATGTAAGGTGCTTAGCTCAACTACCATATAGCAAGTGTTCAATACATGTTAGCTGTGTTTTAAGTCCTCATGAAAATCTAAGAGAAAGGGGGAATTTTTTAATGCTATCCCCAAAAATGTACAGAAGAGAGGCAAATGATGAAGAGCAGCATGAACACAACAGTATGAACACAGCAGTATGAACATAATAACTGCACACAAATTTCCAACCCTGCATTTCTTAATTAATCAAAGTCATGCATAAGGCTGAGGGAGGCTGTTCTGTTATTTGCCAATTCTACAGAAACTTCCAAAAAAACTGAAGAGGGGGAATACTTCTCAACTAATTCCATAAGGTCTGCATTATTCTGATAGCTAGATTAGATAAAAATATAGCAAAATTACACACTAATATCCCTCATGAACATAAATGCAAAAATTCTAACCAAAATCTTAGCAAATAGAATATAATAATATATTAAAGGAAGATACATCATGACCAAGGGATTATCCCAGGAATATAGGTTTGACTTGGCATTTACAAATCAACCAATGCAATTCACAATAGTGGAAAAGAGAAAAATCCATGTGATTAAGATGCCACACAAAGCATTTGACAAAATCTAACATACACTCTCAATTAAAAAAAAAAAAAATCAGCAAACTAGAAATAGAAGGAACTTCCTCAACCTAATAAAGGGCATCACACACAAAAAACCATCTTCCAGTATTATACACACTTCATGGATACTTTCCTCTTAAGAACAGTAACAAAACATGGTCAGCCGTCACCACTTTCATTCACTATCGTACCAGTGGCTCTAGCCAATGCAATCAGGCAAGAAAGATAAAAGGCATCCAGATCACCAAAGAAGTGAAACTCTTTATTAACAGATGACATGATCATCTATTTAGAAATTCTGATGTGATCTTTAAAAATTAAAAAACACTACTAGACTTCAAAAAGGTATGGTGGCTCATGCCTGTAATCTCTGCATTTGGGGAGGCCAACGTAGGAGGACTGCTTGAGGCCAGGAGTTCACAACCAGCCTGGGCAACACAGTGGGACCCCATCTCCACCAAAAACATTTTTTTAAAAAATAACTGGGTGTGGTGGCACATGCTTGTTTTCCTAGCTACTTGGGAGGCTGAGGTGGAAGCATCACTTGAGCCTGGGAGGCTGAGGCTGCAGTGAGCCATAGTCACACCATCATATTCCTGCCTGGATGACACTGAGACCCTGTCTCGAAAAAAAAGAAAGTTAAATGCAGAATTACCATATGATCCCACAATTCCACTACTAGGTATATACCCACAAGAATGAAAACAAGTACTCAAACAAACACATGTTCACACGTTCATAGCAGCATTATTCACAACAACCAAAAGGTGAAAACAGTCCAAATGTCTCCATAAAGGAATGACAGATAAATCATAGTATATATAAACAATGAAATATTCAGCCACAAAAAAGAATGAAGTACTGATTTATGCTACAGCATGAGTGAAACTCCAAAGCATTAAGCATAGTAAAAGCAGCCAGATGCAAAAAGTCACATATAGTATAATTCCATTTATATGACATATATGGAATATATAAATCTATAGATACAGAATGTAGATTGCTGGTTGCCAGGGGCTGGCGGAAGAAGGGAATGGAATGGGGAGAAACTGCTAATGGGTAAGGGGTTTTACTTTGGAGTGATGGAAATGTTTTAGAACCAGACAATGGTGGTGGTTGTACAACACTGTGAATATACTAAATGCCACTAAATTTATCACTTTAAAATAGTTACTTTTATGTTAGGTGAGTTTCACTTCAATAAATTATTACTTTTTAAAAAGCTATTAGGACTAACAAGTAACCTTAGCAAGGTTGCAGGATACAACAGAGGTTGGCAAACTACAACTTACAGCTAAACCCAACTCACTTTCTGTTTCTGTAAATAAAATGTTTTGAAACACAGATACTCATTTATTAACATATTGTCTATGCTGTTTTCATACTGTAAAAAGGAGAGTTAAGTAGTTGCAACAGAGACCATACGGCCTGCAAAGCCTAAAATATTTACTACCTGATCCTTCACAGAAAAAGTTTTCTGATGCCTGAGATACCAAATCAACATAAAAATTAATTTTATTTCTACATACTAGCAATTAAATCATAAATTTTTTTAAAAATAGCATTTATAATAGCTTCAAAAATGTGACATATTTAAGAGACAAATCTGACAAAATGTTAAAAACCTCTACTACAAAATATTGTTGAGGAAAGTTCAAGATTTAAATACATGGAGGGATAGATATTGTTGAAAGACTTAATATAGGTTGGGTATTCCTTATCTAAAATGCTTGGGATGAGAAATGTTTTGGATTTCAAATTTTTTAGGATTTTGGAATATTTGCTTTATACTGAGTAGCTGAACATCCCAAATCTGAATATCGGAAATTCAAAATGCTCTACAAAGAGCACTTCCTTTGAGCAACATGTTAGTGCTCAAGAAGTTTTGGATTTTGGAGTATTTAGGATTTCAAGCTTGGGATGCTGAAACTGTATTATTAAGATGTCAATTGGCCGGGCGCGGTGGCTCCAGCCTGTAATCCCAGCACTTTGGGAGGCCAAGACGGGCGGATCACGAGGTCAGGAGATCGAGACCATCCTGGCTAACATGGTGAAACCCCGTCTCTACTAAAAAATACACAAAAAACTAGCTGGGCATGGTGGCGGGCGCCTGTAGTCACAGCTACTCGGGAGGCTGAGGCAGGAGAATGGCATGAACCCGGGAGGCGGAGCTTGCAGTGAGCTGAGATCGCACCACTGTACTCCAGCCTGGGTGACAGAGCGAGACTCTGTCTCAAAAAAAAAAAAAAAAAAAAAAGATGTCAATTGTCCTCAAATTAATACACAGATTCAGTGTAATCACAATAAAAATTCCAGCAGGTTTATATAGAAATTGACATGTATATTTTAAAATTCACATGGAAATGAAAAGGACTTAAGACAACCAAAATATTTATGAAATAAAAGAACAAAGTTAAAGTACTAACACTACCTGATTCCAAAAATTATTATAGTAATCACAACAGTGTGGTACTGCATAAAGGCAGACACATAGATCAAAGGAACAGAATAGAAAGTCCAGATGTAAACCCACATATAAATATATACAAGCAAGTGATTTTTTTTTTTTTTTTTGAGACAGAGTCTTGCTCTGTCACCCAGGCTGGAGTGCAGTGGTGCGATCTCGGCTCACTGCAAACTCCACCTCCCGGGTTCACGCCATTCTCCTGCCTCAGCCTCCCGAGTAGCTGGGACTATAGGTGCCCGCTGCCACGCCCGGCTAATTTTTTGTATTTTTTTAGTAGAGACAGGGTTTCACCGTGTTAGACAGGATGGTCTCGATCTCCTGACCTCATGATCTGCCCACCTTGGCCTCCCAAAGTGCTGGGATTACAGGCATGAGCCACCGCGCCTAGCCACAAGTGATTTTTTTATAAAAGTACAAAGGCAATTCATATGTCTTATGCTCAAATGAACATTCACCAAAGACAGACCACATTCTGAGCCATAAAGCATACCTAACAAATTTAAGGGAAGAGAAATCATACAATGTATGCTCTCAGACCACAGTAGAATTAAACTAGAAATCAATAACAAAGATAACTGGACATATCAAAATACACTGAGATTAAACAACATACTTCTATTAATAAGTAACTCATGGATCAAAGAAGACATCTCAAAAGAAATTTAAAAAAGAGTTTGAGGCTGGGTGTGGTGGCTCACGCCTATAATCCCAGAACTTTGGGAGACCAAGGCGAGCTGATGGCTTTAGCTCAGGAGTTTGAGACCAGCTGGGCAACAAGGTGAAATGCAGCCTCTACAAAAAAATACAAAAATTAGCTGGGCACGGTGACACATTCCTGTAGTCCCAACTACTTGGGAGGCTGAGGTGGGAGGATCACCTAAGCCTGGGAGGTCAAGGCTGCAGTGAGCCATGATCATGCCACTGTACTCAAGCCTGGGTGACAGAGTGAGGCCATATCTCAAAAAATAAAATAAAAATAGTTTGGGCTGGATGCAAATGAAAACCCAATTTATTAAAATTTGTGGGATGCAATGAAAGTAGCACTTAGATGCAAATGTAGAGCACTGAATGCATATATTAGAAAAGAAAAAAAAAAGCCCTAAAATCAATCATCTAAGCTTCCACATTAGGAAATGAGTAGAAGAGCAAATTAAATACAAAGTAAGCAAAAGTAGAGCAATAATAAAAATTAGAGGATAATCAATAAAATCAAAAACAGAAAATTAATAGAAAAAAATCAATGAAACCAAAAGCTGTTTCTTTTAAAAGATCAATAAAATTGATAAGCCTCTAGCCAAGCTAAGAGGAAAAAAGAGAGAGGGCACAAATTACCAACATCAGAAATCAAAGCAGGGACAGCACTACAGATCCCAGAGACACTGAAAGGATTATCAGGAATACCGTGAACAACTCTATGCCCAAAAAGTTTATAACCTAGATGAAATGAACAAATTTCTTGAAGGATAAAAATCTGCCAAAATTCACACAAGAAAAAAACAGATGAATCAATAATAACCTTCCAATAATTAATAACCTTCCAAAGCAGAGAACACCAAGCCCAGATGGGTTCACTAGTGAATTCTGCCAAACACTTGAGGGAGAAATTATACCAAGTCTCTCAATCTCTTTCAGAAGACAGAAGTAGAGGAAATACTTTCTAATTCATTCTATGAGGCCAGCATAACCCCAATACCAAAACCAGACAAAGATAGCACAAGAAAACTACAAATATCCATCATAAACACAGATGCAAAAATCCTCAAAAAATATTAGCAAATCAAATCCAAAAAAGAATTACATACTACAACCAACTGAGGTTTACCCCAAGCATGCAAGTTTCAACATTCAAAAACCAATTAATGTAATTCATCACATCAGCAGGCTAAGGAAGAAAAATTACATGATCCTATCAATAGATGCAGAAAAAGCACTTGAAAAAAAAAAAATCCAACACCCATTTATGATAAACCTCTTAGTAAACTAGGAATAGAGGGGAACTTTCTCTACTTGGTTAAAAATATATGTATATGTACCAAAAAACCTACGGCTAGCATTATACTTAATGGTGAGAAATGAGAAGCTTTCCCAGTAAGATCAAGAACAAGGCAAGGACGTTGCCTTTCACCACTCCTTTTCAACACTGTGCTTAAATTCCCAGCTAATTTGTAGTAAGATTTAAATATATATATATATATATATATATAAAACGAAGGAAGAAATAAAATTGTCTTTGTTCACAGATGGCATGATTGTCTATGTAAAAAATCTGAAAGAACTGACAAAAGAACTCCTGGAACTAAAAATCACTTACAATAAGGTTGCAGGATACAAAGTAAATACATGAAAGTTAATCATTTCCCTATACATTATAATGAATAAGTGGAATTATAAATTAAAAACACAACCCCACTGACATTAGCACCTCCAAAAATAACATTAATACCAAAAATAGGTATTAATCTACAAAAAAGCACAAGATCTATACAATTAAAATTACAAAACTCTGATGAAAGAAATAAAAAATGAACTAAATTAATGGAGAGATATTACATGCTCATGGATAGGAAGACTCAGTATTGTCAAGATAGTAGTTCCTCCCAACTTGATCTACGGATTCAATGCAATCCTAATCAAAATGCCAGAAATGTTATGTTGTGGATATCAACAAAACAACTCTAAAGTTTACATGGAAAAGGAAAAGACCCAAAATAGACAACCCAATATTGAAGGAGAAGAACAAAGCCAAAAGACTGACACTACCTGACTTCAGGACTTACCATGAGGTTACAGTAGGCAAAACAGTGTGATATTAGCAATAGACAAATAGTCAATGGAACAGAATAGAGAGCCCATAAATAGACCTATATAAATACAGTCAACTGGTCTTTGACAAAGGAACAAAGGCAATTCAATGCAGCAAAGAATTTTTCAACTGGCGCTGGAACAACTGGCCATCACATGTAAAAACTGAATCTAGACACAGACTCTATGCCCTTCACAAAAATTAATTCAAAATTAATAAACCTAAGTGTAAAATGCAAAAGTATAAAACTCCTAGAAGATAATATAGGAGAAATTCCAAAAGATACAAATACCAAAGGCACAATCCATGAAAGAAAGAATTGATAAGCTGGACTTCATTAAAATTGAAAATTTCTGCTCTGCAAAAGACAATGTCAAGAGAATGAAAAGACAAGCCAATGACCAAACGAAAATAGCTGAAAAAGACACACCTGATAAAAGGCTGTTATCCAAAACTCAGAAAGAACTCTTAAAACGCAACAATAAGAAAACAAACCCCCTAAGTGAAATATGGGCCAAAGACCTTAAACAGGCAGCTCACCAAAGAAGATATATAAATGGCAAATAAGCAAATGAAAAGATGCTTCGCATTCTATGTCATCAGGGAAGTGAAAATCACAATAATGAGCCAACACTACACACCCATTAGAATGGCCAAAAGCCAGAACACTGACAACACCAACTGCTGACAAGCATGTGGAACAAAACGAACTTTCATTCACTGCTGGAGGGAATGCAAAATGGGACAGCCATTTTGTAAGGCACTTTGGTGGTTTCTTACAAAATTAAACATACTCTTACCATATGGTCTAGCAATTGCATCCCTTGGTATTTACCCAAAGGAGCTGAAAACTTATGTCCACACAAAAACATCCACAGGGATGTTTATAGCAGCATTATTCATAATTAATAAAACTTGGAAGCAACCAAGATGTCCCTCAGTAGGTGAATGGATAAACTGTGGTATAGCCAGACAATGGAATACTATTCAGCACTAAAAAGAAATGAACTATCAAGCTATGAAAACACACAGCGGAACCTTAAATATACATTAGTAAGTGAAAGAAGCCAATCTGAAAAAGCTATATCCTTGTATGATTCCAACTATATAACTTCCTATAAAAGGCAAAACTATGATGACAGTAAAAAAATAAAATAAAATAAACATCAACAGTTGCCAGGAGTTAGACAGGAGGAAGGGATAAACGTATAAGGCACAGATAATTCTTAGGGCAGTGAAAATACTCTATGATACTACAGTGGTAGATACAAACCATCATACATTTGTCTAAACATAAAGCATGTCCAATACCAAGAATGAACCCTAATGTAAACTATGGACTTTGGGTGATAATGATGTATCAATATATGTTCATGAATTGTAATAAATCTATCTCTCTCATGGAGAGATGATAATAGAGAGGCTATACATTTGTGGGGCGGGGAGTATACGGGAAATCTCTGTACCTTCCTCTTAATTTTGCTGTGAACCTAAAACCTCTCTTTAAAGAATAGTCTTTCAAAAGGCAGTGCAATAAAGAATAACCTTTTTTTAACCAATGTGCTGTGAGAATTGGCTAATTGTTTTTAAAAATGAACTTGGACCCGTAGATCACATCATATACAAAAAATGAACTCAAAACGGAAAAAAGACGTAAATGTAAAATCTAAAAGTATAAAACTGGTGAAGAAATCAATGGAGAAAATCTTTGCGACCTTGGGTTAGGCAAAAATTGCTTAGACATGACACTAAAAACATAATTCATTTAAAAAATTTATAAACTGGACTTCATCAAAGTTTAAAATATCTACTCTTCAAAAGACAATTTTACGGGAATGAAAAGACAAGCCAAAAATTGTGAGAAAAATCTTTGCAAAGTTTAAATCTGATTTTAAAAAAAACCTTGTGTCTAGAATACATAAAGAACTCTCAAAGCTCAACAATAAGAAAAAAGAAAATCCTCACCCCATAAAAATGGGCAAAATATTTGAATAGATTCTTCACCAAAGAAGAAATACAGATAGAGAACAGACACATAAAAAGATGATCATTATTAGTCATTAGAGAAATACAAACTAAACCCAATGAGAAATCACTATGTATCTATTACAATGCTAAATTTAAAAGACCGACCATACCAAGTGTTGGTGAAGGTGTGGAAGAAGGGGAACTCTGATACACTACTGATGAGAATGTACAATGGTACAACTGCTATGACAAACAGTATGGTGGTTTCTTAAAAAGTTAAATATACATCTACCATATGATCTAGACTTTCAACGTCTAGGTACTAACCCAAGAGTATTATACGTCCAGGTAAAGATGTGTTCATTTGTACATGAATGTTCACAGCAGCTTTACTTACAACAGTTAAAAAGTGGACACAATACAAACATCCATCAACAAATGAAAAGATAAATAATTTGTGGTATATTCCTACAAGGAAATACTACTCAACAGTCAATATGAATAACTGATACATGCATTAACATGAATGAATCTCACAAGTACTATGCTAAGTGAAAGAAGTCAGACACAAAAGATTTCATACTGTATGATTCCATCGATGTGATATTATGTAAATAAGGGCAGATCCATAGGAACAGAAATCACATCAGGGGTTGCCAGGGGCTGGGAGTTAGAGGAGGCAGCTGACTACAAAGGCACAGGAAAGAACTTTATAGGGTGATACCTTGATTGTTGTGGTAGTTACATACTTGAGGATACATGTTTGTCAAAACTCCGAACTCTACACTAATAGGGTGAATTTTACTGTATGTAAATTAGGTCTCAATAAATTTGAAGTTTAAAAACAAATACAAAAACACTCTTCAACTTGCAGAATCAGAGTTCTCTGTAAGGCAATCTGCAACTTCCATAAGCCAACAAATACCGCCTTTAGAAAACAATCAATAAGTCACAGACTTAAATATCCTTATTTAGTAAAGAACATTAGGCACTAGAAAAGAGTTCAAATAAACATTCTCAGGTTACAAACTGTGACCATCACTAACACATGAAAATTCTACTTTCCAGCTTAAAAACCTGGAATACCTGTCTTTTTTTAAAGTACCACTAGCTCTGCCATACAGGTCCTTATATTCCTCACCTGAGTTACAGCGAAAACCTTCAACCAATCGTCCTGATTCTTGTCTCACTGTACCACAAACCATCCTCACCACCGCTTTCCATCTTCTTTATAAATCAAATCTGATCATGCAGGTCTCCCATTCAAAAGCCTCTGATGCTTTTCCATAGACTGAATAAAAAACCAAAGACATTTGGCAAGGCCCTTCTCAAATTAGTCTTAACTTACCTCTTCAGGCCTATTTTCTCTTCCATCTTCCCCAACACAAACTTTTAACTCAATACATGCAAATACACCCCAAGTTTGCATCATTCAGACCACTTGAAATTTCCACTTGACATCTCCTCTGGTCCTCCATACCATTCAGCTCATAGAGCTGCCCCTACCTGAACTGCCGTTCTCTGATCCGGTTCTTCTATACACATCATCTCAGGGAAGGCTTTTCCAAGGCCCATCCCCTCCCCTGTATACCACAAGACACACCTCCTTTACAGCATCCAGCACACACGTTACAGTCAATTGACTTGTCCACATTCCCTAAAGTGAGATCTTCTCAAGAACAGGGCCATATGTTTTTTTTTTTCTATATTTCTTTCTTTCTTTTTTTGAGACAGGGTCTTACTCTGTCACCCAGGCTGGAGTGCCATAGCACAATCTCAGCTCCCTGCAACCTCCACCTCCTGGGCTCAAATGATCCTCCTGCCTCTGCCTCCCAAGTAGCTGGGACTACAGGTGCATGCCACCACTCACAGCTAATTTTTGTATTTTTGTAGAGACAAGGTTTCATTGCCCAGGCTGGTCTTGAACTCCTGGGCTCCAGCAATCCGCCCACCTCAGCCTCCCAAAGTGCTGGGTGTGAGCCACAACACCCTGCCAGCGCCATGTCTTTGACCCAGGGGTTTCTCCAGGGCCTAGCACTATTCTAAGTGAACGGGTGCTTTGGTAGACCAGAGACTTGTAAATGCAGATGTTACTGAGACTTTAAGTTAAATTTTTGTTTCTTCATATCACTAAAGCAGTAAGAGCAACTATTGAGAATTGTATTAATACCACCATTTTTATATTTGTTAAGACAGAATTCTACATTTAGAAGACAGTGCTTTGTAAAAGGAAAATAAATATTGGGACCCCAAAATCACTAAGCTAAAGGGAAAAGTCAAGCTGGGAACTGCTTAGGGCAAACCTGCCCCTCATTCTAATCAAAGTCATCTCTGCTCACACAGATCAATGCATATCTGATTGCCTCCTCTGCAGAGGCTAATCAGAAACTCAAAAGAATGCAACCATTTGTCACTTATCTACCTATGACCTGGAAGACCCCTCCCCACTTGGAGCTGTCCCACCTTTTTCAGACTGAACCAATGTTCATCTTACATGTGTTTATTGATGTCTCATGTCTCCCTAAAATGTATAAAACCAACTGTACTCTGACCACCTTGGGCACATGTGGTCAGGACGTCCTGAGGCTGTGTCACAGGCCTTGGCAAAATAATCTTTCTAAATTAACTGAGACCTGTCTCCGATATCCGGGGTTCACAGTTGTGAGGGAAAAAAAAATCATGAGAAATGAAATAGAAAGCCTACATGGGCAACTTATTAGTTGTGAATCCTTGGGCAATTGTTAGTCTTTCTATTTATCATATATATAAGAAAAATATTAATATCTGTCTTCAGAGGGATAATGTAACCACCACAAGGAGAAAACGTAATGTCAAAAGTTTGTGAATCATAATGGTCAACATAAAGTTTAGTATTCACAAAGAAAAAAGTTACTATTTTTCTGGCTCACAGAGCCTACACTGAAGAAAGAGTTTAATGCACAATGCCAGTAAACAATTTGAAAATATCTTCAAAGGCATTGGCCAGGGTGACTTATAAAGCAAGGAAGCGAATATTTCTTCTGCAATGTTTAGTAATGACTTTGAAACTCTTGTATTTGTAGTTGTTTCAATAACATTATTTAACAGTCTGAGGCACTGGAAATAGTCTGGGGCAAGGGAACATGGTCAAGTGATTCAAAATAATTTTAAAATTTCATGTAAATAATGAGGTTTTTTAGATATGGTTGAAATTTTCAATAAAATCCACCTCAGAGCTAGCAAAAGCTCAAGTCATAATTAAGGATTTTCAACGATTAGCCTATAAGTTCAAGTAAATAACATAACTGAATTATTCCAATGACAGTCTTCAACACGTAAAAGATAAAGATTTAGAGAAAATGATTATTTTTGCATTGAATAGGACTTTAAGGCTGAAAACGTGAAAATACAATGATTATACATTTCTTCCAGCAAAATATAGTGTGTCACCATCCACTAGGAAATTTATAAGTAAAAAGACAAACAATAACAAGTATTGGCAAGAATACTGAGAAACTGGAATCCCTGTACATTACTGGGAATATAAATGGTACATCCACCATGGAAAACAACATTTCCTCAAAAAGTTAAACACACAGTTACCATATAAACCAGCAATCCACTCCTAGATACATACCCAAGAGAACTGAAAACACACAAAACTTATGCATAATCACACATAAATCACACAAAAACTTGTGCAGGAATGTTCATAACAGCACTGTAGTAGTCTCCCTCATCTGTGGTTTCACTTTTCACAGTCTCAGTTACCCACAGTCAATCACAATTTAAAAATAATAAAATTCCAGAAATAATTTGTAAATTTTACATCATGTGCCATTCTGAGTAGCATGATGAAATCCCACTGTCCTGTCCAGAACATGAGTCATCCCTTTGTCCAGTGTATCCATGCTATATATACGCTACTCACCAATTAGTTAGTACCCATCTTGGTTACCAGATGGACTATCACAATGGGGTTCAGTACTATCTGCAGTTTCAAGAATCCACTGGGGGTCTTGGGATGCATCCCCCATAGATGAAGGGGGAATTACTATATTCACAAGAGTCAAGGGTGGAAACAACCCAAATGTTCATCAATTGATGAATGGATAAATAAAATGTGGCCTATGCATACAATGGAATATTATTCAGCCATGAATAAGAATGAGATACTATTAAATGCAACGACATGGATGATCCTTCAAAACATTGCTAAACAGAAGAAATCAGTTACAAAAGACCACATGCTGCGTGATTCCATTTATATGAGATGTTCAAAACAGGCAAATCCATAGGAGAGGAAGTAGATTAGTGGCTACCAAAAGCAAAGGGCAGTGGGGAAATGGGGAGCGACTGGCAATGGGTAGAAGGTTTCTTTTTCAAGTGATGAAAATGTTCCGGAATTAGATGATGGTGATGGTTGTATAACTTTATGAATATACTAAAAACCACTGAATTATACTTTGAAAGGGTGAATCATATCTCAATTTTTAAAAACACAGTGTGTCAGAGCAGGGTGATGGAACGGATTAAACATGGCATCATCTTTGTGACCGGCATGCCATGAACAGTTTAGCTGCTTCCTACTTAAATACGGTAGGCCACAGATTACATACCTCTTTGTGGCAAAGAGTCCAAAAAATGCACTATCAAATTGTGAGCAGGAACTAGAAAGCTAATATACCACCTCTAACATACAAAACCACCAGGGACTCAGGTGAAAGACTGGATGTGCTGCAACCTCTTTCATGGTTGATGTGTCCCAAGAATTCATTAAAAAAAAAAAAAAACAGTTTATCAAAAAATATACAGTACAGAGCTGAGAAAACATTTTTCACAAGCACTCCTTGCTCTAGCCAGATCCATGTTTTGGCCTTTAGGAGCACAGGGAAAACGTCTCAGCATTACTTTGTACCCTGAGTACAAATGTATCTAGAACACGCTGAAGTTTCTGGAGAGTGAGGTGTTTTATAAGAGATTCTGCTCTGTAACTATAACATGGGAATAAGGCATTGCATTAAATATAATCCTAAAAGGATTCTTTGTTTCCCCCTGCCAATTATGGGTATATGGGCAGAAATCTGCCTCAAAGACAGTAATTAATATCATCAATGATGTTCAACTGTCCGGAAAAAAGCTGAAAAATCTCAATTATAACGAAGATCAACAAAGGGCCAACTAACCAGAATGCTAAAATTCACTGATAATAGTTTTTAGCATTCTATCTTTAAAGAAAATGAGTGCAACTTTACTGTTTACACTCCAAATCCAAAATTCTAGGATGGTAACAGGGGCTGTAAAGGTCAACACACACACAAGCCAAGTTTGTGACACCATAGATGTGTGTGCTTGAAAGCCAAGGCCTACTTTTGTGTTGCTCATGTACACTCAGAACAGTGATTAACATCTAATTTCAAGATATCTATAATATCTCTTAAAGTTTGATGAGTACAGCCATTATAGGAAATGCTATGGGAGATTCCTCAAAAAATTGAAAATAGAACTACCATATGATCCAGCAACCCCACTTCTGGATATACACCTCAAGGAAACAAAATCAGTATCTCAAAAAGACATCTGCACTCCCACGTTCACTGCAGTATTACTCACAATTGCCAAGACGGGGAAACGATCTAAGTGTCTTCGGACACATAATGGACAAAGAAATGTAGTGTGTGTGTGTGTGTGTGTGTATTTTATATATATATGTATGTGTGTATATATATACACACACACACACTCACAATGGGATACTATTCAGTCATAAAAAAGAAATCCTGTCATTTGCAACAACATGGATAAACTTGGAGGACATTATGCTAAATGAGCCAGGCACAGACAGGCAAATACCACATAGTCACACTTATCTATGAGATCTAAAAAAAAGTCAGACTCATAGAAACAGAGAGTAGTAGAATGGTGTTTCCTGGGGCTAGGAGGTAGGGGAAACAGGAGGTGCTGGTGAAGGGATACACACCGTCAGCTATAAGATGGGTATGTTCTGGGAATCCAATGTACAACATGGTGACTAAAACTAATTATGCTGTATTGTATACTTGAAATCTGCCAAGAAAGATCAGAAAGTTACCTTTTTTATTTGCTACACAAAAAAGGTAACTTTGTGAAGTGATGGATGTATTCACTAACTTGATTATGGTAATCATTTCACTATATATATGTATGTATGTGTGTGTGTATATATATGTATATATATAAAAGCACCACGTTGCACAACTTACATACATACAGTTTTGTCAATTATACCTCAGTAAAGCTGGGGGGAAATTTTGTGTTAGTCCAAAAATTTAATTAATTGATGAAAACCAGTATCTGAAATAATGACCCTAAGCCACTGTAAACCAGAATTGAAGAAAATGTTACCCATCTATCTTATACAGATATACTTACAAAAATGGTAGAGGGAGAGAATCATTAAAGGGATTTTTCAAGCTCTATTCTTAGGCATTTCCTGGCACACTTACTAGTTGTGGGACCTTAAGTAAGTGTTAATGCATCTCTAGATGAAAGCTTCAGGCTCTTCATCTATAAAACATGGAATTGCTGCTGTGGCTGGCTCTTGGGATTGCTACAAGGAAGAAATGAATTTACGTATGTGTAAAACACCTGGCACAGAGAGCAGACACGCAAACATGTAAATCCCCGCCCTGAACTTTCAGTTCTTTCCGAGGAAACGCACACACAACCCCCCATAATGATTCCCTTCATCCGCAGCAGCTGTCCACCACATGCATCCTGCGAGGCTGGCCCTGGGGATCCCAAAATAAATTGGGAGGTGTCCTTGTCCACAGGGAGCCTACATTCAAGCACGGGAGATGAGTAATATGAGTGCCTGTCAAGAGCCATAACCGAGCAGGCCCAGGTGCTGCTGAGCACCTGCCTCTCCAGGGAGAGCGAGACGCCCTGCGGCACCTGGGCAGGTACTTACCATGGCGGAATCTCAGAAACTGGCCTGCAAGTACTAGAAACTCCACTCAAATCAGCCTAAGCAATGAAAAAAAAGGAAAGCTGTACCTCGTATTAACTGCAGACGCAGAAGGTGAGACTCCAAACCAGGTTCTTGCAGCCTTTCACTCTGCAGACGGCAGCCTCACGCCAAGTCAGGCCTCCCTCGGGCTGCAAGATGGAGACACCAGCTTGACCGCGGTGGAGGTTGCGCTTCTTCCCGGAAGATCCTGACAGTCATGTAATCACCTCTCATTGGCCCAAACAGGCTAGGGTCTGCCCACCCCTCAACCAATCAGTGACAAGGGAGAGCAGATTTATCATCATTGGCTAAAAATACTAGTTCTCTAGAGGTAGAAGGGATATTTCAGATTCAATCACAGTGTCTACTACAAAGCATTCAGTAAACATCTGATGAAGACATGGATGAAATGATGAATGGCTGGATCTACAATATAATTTGTGCTGTTTTAGAAGGATTTACTGGAGGGAGCAGATGGGGGGAAAGACCTGCTTTTGATTTTAGTTTAACAGAATTAAAGGTAGAGTAAGTTGAGTCTACCCAAAATGACTTTATCAGAAAACTATCAGCAATTAAGCATAGACTGCCGTTAATATTACTTAGCAAGTAATGTGAGTCGGGAACTATGTGGAGTGTAATTTGTAGTTGAGAGCATAGGAAAACGGCTAAGCGCGGTAGCTCACGCCTGTAAACCCAACACTTTGGAAGGCCCAGGCGGGCGGATCACTCAAGCTCAGGAGTTTCAGACCAGCCCGAGCAACAGGGCGAAACACTGTCTCTACCAAAAATACAAAAAAATTAGCCAGGCATAGTGGTGCACGTCTGTGGTCCAAGCTACTCGGGAGGCAGAGATGGGAGGACTGCTTTAGTTCCGGGAGGCAGAGGTTACAGTGAGCTGAGATAGCGCCACTGCACTCCAGCCTAGGTGACAGACCTTAAAAACAAGAAAGAGAAAGAGAGAGGAGAAGAGAAAAGAAAAGGAAGAAAGAGAGAGAGAGAAAGAAAGGAAGGGAGAGAGAGAAAGAAAGAAAGAAAAGAAAAAAAAGAAAAGTAAAGAAAAGAAAGAAAGAAAAAGAAAGAAAGAAAGAAAGAAAGAAAGGAAGGAAGGAAGGAAGGAAGGAAGGAAGGAAGGAAGGAAGGAAGGGAGAGAAAGAGAGAGAAAGGAAGGGAGAGAGAGAAAAGAAAAAGAAAGAAAGAAGAAAGGAAGGAAGGAAGGAAGGAAGGGAGAGAAGGAGAAAGAAAGGAAGGAAGGAAGAAAGAGGAATGGAAGGAATAAGGGAAGGAAAGAAGGAAGGAAGGAAGGAAGAAAGAAAAAGAAAGAAAGAAAGAAAAAGAAAGGAAGGAAGGAAAGAAGGAAGGAAGGAAGGAAGGAACGAACGAAGGAAAAGAAAAGAAAAGAAAAGAAAAAGACAAACCTTGGTTCAAATGTGTTCCAATGCTGACTCTACTTACTGGATATATAACCTTGGGTAAGTTGCCTAACTTCTCCAGGCCTCAGGTTTTCTAACTGGGGAAACAACAGTTCCTACTTCACAATGTTGTTATGAGAATTCAGTAATAAAACATGGGAAATAGCATCCTGAATGTTTAAAAATGTTAACCATTGCTATCATCCATAAAAATCCATCCTGAATCAGCTTTAGCTTCATGTAAACTGCACGTGAAACTAGAAAAGCACCTTTCCTCTGACTCAAAATGTCCAGTACAATAAATGGAATGACAACCATTAAAACAGTCTTCTTCTTCGCTGATGGGGCTACAGTAGGCAAGCCATTCTCATCAAAGATAGATGTGGCACTTTGGGACCTGGTCCTGTTCTGTGACAGTGCCACACTGGACTCCTGAATTTGGCCCACCCCACTCTTCAACAAGGCAAGTTACTACTAGGTTTCTCTGTTTAAAGTATCTATATTTAAGAAAACTGAAGCATATGTCCCCACAAAGGCTTATACATAAAATGTTCATAGCAGCTTTTTTCATAGTAGTCAAAAATTGAGAACTAAATGTTCATTAACAGTGTATAGATAAGGAAATTATAGTGTATTCATAAAATACAATACTACTGTGATAAAAAAAAAGAGTGAGATATGCAACAACAAGGAAGAATCTCAAAAACTGTTGAAAGAAAACAGACACAAAAGAGCACACTTTGTATGATTCTATTTATTTGGAATCCTAAAAAGGTAAACCAATCTACAGTCACAGAAAGGGGATCAGTGGTTGCCTAGGGCCAGGGGTTAAGGGTAGATAGATGTTGACTGGGACACTATATAGGAGGGAATTTGCGGGGATAATGGAAATGCCTTATATCCTGATTGTGACTGTGGTAGTTACAGGAGTGTATATATTCATTAAACTGTTTGCTTAAAATGGATACATCATATCACATGTAAATTATACTTCAGTAAAACTGATTTTTATGAAAGCAATTTAAAAATCTAGCCTATATATGACCACAGTGTGTGTGTATATGTATGTATATGTATATATGAGAACAATTTTTTTCAATGTAGGTCTATACATACATTATATAATATATAATCACTAATTTTATAGAATATTTATTATGTTCCAGGGACTATTCAGTATAGTGCTTTACATTTAATGTTCACAACACCACTTGAAATAGGTACTTTTATAATCCCCATTTTATGGGTGAAGAAAATGAGGCATTGAAAAGTGAACTTTCCCAAGATCCCAAAATTGGTAAGTGGCAAAATTGTGATTCAAATCCAAAAAGACTGGATCCAGAGTCCATGATTTTAACCACCATGTTATACTGTCTTGATAGACACACACACACACACACACACACACACGTACACATGCACAAAGCATCTGGAAGGAGATACCTAACAATGTTTTTTTTTTGTTGTTTTTGTTTTTTTCAGAGGTTTTAATCCTTTACAATTTCCTAACTTTTTCACAATGATTGGGTATTTCTTAGGTTATTTTAAAACAGTAATAAGCTAGTGTATATGGATCTTATCTACTTCAGTAATACTAGTTTTACTAATACAGTAGTTGTATAATGATTTTGGCAGGAGATCTTTTTTCAAAGTCTTATATGATACATATATAATACAAAATAAGGACTATTTGATTAGCATTTTATTAGTATACATAATGTTCAAATTTATATTTATGTTTTAGTGAGCTCATACAATTCTAAATTATAAGTTAGGTCTGATAGTTTATATTCCAAATAAACTTCAGGATCCAATGTATCAAAAATAATCCTGATGTACACAGGTGTCTCCAAGTGGTAATAGTTTTTCTTCACCAGTTTACTTCACAATCTCAAGCTACTCTTCTATTAAAATGGCTTAGAAACTTAAAAGATGGATAATAGAAAATGATTTAAAGGTTGACTTTAAAGAAATGAAAAACTAATTTAAATATTGAGTCAAAAAATCACCAAGAATTTAGCAAATTAGTATGAATGAACGAATATCTTACTGTTTACATTCCTTATCATAAATATAAAAAACAGAAAAAAGGCATCTCAATTATAAACTGAAACTACAATAATAATATTACTGCCACTGCTAAATATTCATTAGTTTTAATAACTTTACTGAATCTCATACTTTTTTTTTTTGAGACAGCGTCTCACTCTGTCACCCAGGCCGGAGTGCAGTGGTGCGATCTCGGCTCACTGCAACCTCCACCTCCCGAGTTCAAGCAATTCTCATGCCTCAGCCTCCAAGTAGCTGGGACTACAGGTGCTCACCACTATGCCTGGCTAATTTTTGTATTTCTAGTAGAAACAGGGTTTCGCCATGTTGGCCAGGCTGGTCTCAAACTCCTGGCCTCAAGTGACCCGCCCACCTCGGCCGCCCAAAGTACTGGGATTACAGGCGTGAGCCACTGCACCCAGCTACCGAAAATCATTCTAAGATAAACTGTCAAGAGAACATACACTGAGCTGTGAGATTTAATCTTGCCTAGAATTTATTATTTAAGTGAAGTATATATGTGCCATAGTAGTATATATGCTTGTACAATTTTACTTATGCAAATATATATGCCCAGATCTCAATTTTTTCAGACTAAGAGAAAGTTTCTAATATATGCATAATAATGATAATAGAAGTTTAAATCCAAGGCTCACATAAAAATGAGTCAACCAGAGAGCCATGTTAAAATGGGAATGCCCTCTCATGTGTCAAAATTCAGTATATAATACATGAGAATATGCATATTATTCTTGAAAATAGCTTATACAATGTATTTGAAAATATCAAGATTGCATGGAAGGACTCTCCCACATGTTTAGACTTACTATAAAAGATAAAAAGATTGATACAGTCTGGAATTGGGAGAGGATAATTGAATGGGCCAGTGGAGATCCTAGAAACAGATCCCCAGACTAAGATAATTTACATGGTTAATGAAGGCAGCAACCGCACAGCAATGGGGGAAAGAATGGCTCTTTTAATAAACCAAACATTATTGGAATAATTGTGATGGTCAGTTTCTTGCGTCAATTTGGCAAGGCTACAGTCCCCAGTTATTCAATCGTATACTATTCTGGGTGTGTCTGTGAAGGCATTTTGCAGATGTGATTAACATCTATTAACATAATCAGTTGGCTTTATGTAAAGAAAATTATCCCAGATAATTCTTGGGCCTGATTCAATAATTTGAAAGGCCTGACAAGTAGAACCGAAGTTTCTTTGAAGAAATTCCACCTGTGGACTGCAGCTTTAGCTCATTCCTGAGAGTGGGGGTGGTGGCACACGCCTGTAGTCCCAGCTACTCCAGAGGCTGAGGCAGGAGAATCGCCTGAACCCGGGAGGTGGAGATTGCAGTGAGCCGAGACCGCACCACTGCTCTCCAGCCTGGCAACCATCTCAAAAGAAAAGAAAAGAAAGAAAACAGGGTATTTTCCGCTTGGGGACCCCCCTCTCTCTTATAGACAGAGCTGTTTCTCATTTCTCTTTCTCTTCTCTTCTGCCTGTTAAACCTCTGCTCCTAAACTCCTTGCATGTATCTGTGTCCTAAATTTTCCTGGTGTGAGACAATGAACCCCAGGGTATATACCCCAGGCAACGCAGCCACTTCATAATGGGTACCTCGTCCAGGATACTAAGGTAGAATATTCATCAAAACGTTGAGTAGAAGAGCAGACTCCAACTCTGTCCTTTCTTTTCCTTTTTTTTCTTTTCTTTTCTTTTTTTTTTTATTGTATTATTTTTTGAGACGGAGTTTCACTCTTGTCGCCCAGCCTGGAGTGCAGTGGCGCAATCTTGACTCACTACAACCTCCATCTCCAGGATTCAATCAATTCTCCTACCTCAGCCTCCCGAGTAGCTGGGACTACAGGCATGCACCACCACGCCTAACTAATTTTTGTATTTTTAGTAGAGATGGGGTTTCACCATGTTGGCCAGGCTGGTCTCGATCTCTTGACCTCATGATCCACCCACCTTGGCCTCCCAAAGTGCTGGGATTACAGGTGTGAGCCACTGCGCCCAGCGCCAACTCTGTCCTTTCAATTCAAGGCTCTCGGCCCCCATTTTAAAACCAAATCAAGCCAAATACTGGGCGCCCTTCAGCCTTTTAAAAACTATTAGCATGGCTGCCAGTCTTACAAGACTTGGGGGACAGGCTTGCTGGGGAGAACACGGAGAATCCCCCAGCACTCATGGGTTGCTGGGCATGTTGGCCGTGTTTGAACCAGCTTCCTTTCATGGAGGACTTAGCTATCACTTGGGGTTGGAAGAAGTCCTGGAGCAACTGAGGATTTCTGGCTGGGGCTATCCCCCGGTTTATCCAAAGCATTCTGGACTGACCTCAGCCTCCTACCGCCCAATGGGGTGTCAGCAACAGAACATTCAACTTTCCTATGGTAATTTCCTCCTTTCCTGTCCATTACTGTCATATCTCTTATCCTCTCTGTGTATGCAATGTGCGGGAAGTTTTACCCTATGTAAATCAGATCGCGCCTCCGCAAACCTGACTAAAAAATCCAGCATATCTGCTGACGGCTGGTCTTTTCCACTGGGAGACCCCTTGCTCTCTAGGAAGAGAGCTGTTTCTCGTTCCTGTTTCTCTTATCTTCTGCCTATCAAACCTCTACTCCTAATCAATCAATCAATCAATAAAATAGAAAAGATTCATGCCATCATTTGAAATAAAACAAGCAGGCGGGGCACGGTGGCTCATGCCTGTAATCCCAGCACTTTGGGAGATCAAGGCAGACGGATCACTTGAGGCCAGGAGAGCAGCCTGGCCAACATGTCCAAACCCTATCTCTACTAAAATTACAAAAACTTGCCAGGTGTGGTGACACACGCCTGTAATCCCAGCTACTGGGGTGGCTGAGGCAGGAGAATTGTTTGAACCAGGCAGGCGGCGGTTGCAGTGACCCAAGATTGTGCCACTGCACTCCAGCCTGGGCAATTAAGCAAGACTGTCTCAAAAAACAAAACAACAACAAATAAAACCAGTGCACAATGATCTCAACTATGTTTTTTCAATGTATGATTTATATAAAGTTCAAAAGCAGGCAGAACTAATCTATGGTGTTAGAAATTAGGATTTTGGTTACCCTACAGGAGGGGTATTGATTGGAAGGAGCAAGAAGGAGGGGCTTCTGGAATGCTGATAATGTTATGTTTCTTAATTTTAGGTGCTGGTGATATGGATGTGTTCAGTTTGCAAAAATTCATTGAGTTCATTTGTGTATATACATATACATATATATGTGTTATATAAAGGGTATGCTATACTTTTAAAAATAGAAAAAAAATTATGCATAGAAGAAACCTAGTGGTTTTAATTTCTTCTTTCTAGTTTCCATGTAATGGAGGGGCCACAGATGATATTTCTGTTTCTTCTTTTTACTTCTCTATTTTTCCCTAAAATAGACATGTATTAACATTATAATGGACAACAAACTAGCAGTTGATCTTATTAATGGTTAACTATCAGAGTGACAGGTATGCATGACAATTCTTTGGAGCTGAAAGGAAAAAGAACTGAAGATAAGCTGCAGGAATCTGGAAGCCTTCATGGGAGTAGGAGGTGGGATCTTCAGCACTGGAAGGAAGAAAGGGGAAAATGTGGATGGAGGATTCCAAGCCAGAGAGATCATTTGAGCTCATCTTTGAAGGCAGGAATATGATGGACAGTATTGCTTTAGTGATTGAGCATCCATCCTCCTTTCTTCTAGCAATACCACCTCGATAATCCTTTGGAGAAATGCCCCCTCCCCCACCATTCTCAGTATATATGTGATGACCTGCTCTATGAGGAGGCAGATTAGTCAGCATATTCCATCTCATTAAATCAGGGACGGTCATGAGACTCGAGCTGGTCCAGGGGGAAACCCAAAACTTTTGCTGAAAGTTTTGGGTCAGTGAGACTCACTGAGGTAGCTTAGCTGATAGGGTGCAGGCCTGGAGCTGCTGGGAGTGATGCTAGTACAGTCAGGGAAAAGGCTGAGGCTAAGAGATGAAGAGAGGGAGATCCCTGAGGATATCATGGAGCACCTGCAAACAGTCCTGTCTGAGCACAGTTGTGTCTGGTCTTTTCACTTATGTGGACCAATAAAATCCTTTTCATTGAAGCCATTCTGAGTTGTGTTTCTTTCACTGGCAACCAAAAGAGTCTCAGTAAGTGGCATACCAAGAGCCGGGTGGTACCAACAGTCCACCCTGCAGGGAGGAGTGTTTTATCATAACCTTGTTTAGAATCGCCAGCTCTTAATAAGACGGACACCAGTCTTTAGTTGATTTTATCTGTTTAAATTCCCTATAGACAACACACCTCCTTACTGCCAGCCCAGGGCACACTGCTCCCACTCCTCCCGCCCTGTCCCTACCATTCCCCAAGTCTGCCTTGGTCTGACAAATGCAGTAGAAGGAAGAGGAACTTTAGATTTTGAACCCATATTATCTCATTCAGACTAATTCAGTCACTTCATTTTATCAATGAGAAACTGAAACTCGAAGGAAGGAATACATTTGGCCAAGATCTAACTTGCACTTGTCCACAGGGCAGTAAGAATGAGCAGCATAGTGCCTGGAAACCTGTGAAACAGATGACCAAGACTCAGCAGAAACCCTTTGTGGGCCTGATGCATTTCTGTTCCTCGGCCTTTTGCTATCCACTGGATGCAAGTATGGGTAGGGAACTTTTTCATCTACTGCTTTCATGCTCAAAAATTTGGCAACTGGGCTGGGCGTGGTGGCTCATGCCTGTAATCCCAGCACTTTGGGAGGCCGAGACAGGAGTTTGGGATCACGAGGTCAGGAGATCGAGACCATCCTGGCTAACATGGTGAAACCCTGTCTCTACTAAAAATACAAAAAATTAGCCGGATGTGGTGGTGGGCACCTGTAGTCCAAGCTACTCGACAGGCTGAGGCAGGAGAATGGCGTGAACCTGGGAGGCGGAGCTTGCAGTGAACCGAGATCACGCCACTGCACTCCAGCCTGGGCCACACAGTGAGACTCCATCTCAAAAAAAAAAAAAAAATTGGCAACTGCTGTCAGTTTCAAAGTACTAGTGTATTTTTATGCAAAAATACTGGCACTTGCCAGTACTGAGTAGTGGGGTTGGAGAAGTAGAAACCTCACCAAATGCCAGGTGGCACCTCACACTGGCACATACCATCTTATGGTCAGGCCTCCCAGAAGGGCTTTTGTAGTGGAAAAGCTACAGGACTGCCCCTGAGACAGTTGAGAGAGGGGCCCGCCCACTGGCAGTTACAGGTTCACATGTGTTGATGAGGGACAAGATTCTAAACCTGCCCCTCTCTGTCACAAAGTTAGATGACAGTGTGGGAAACAATCAAATCCCCACTGTATTTCCCATCTCCCCCAAACATCTTTCCCCAGAGTCGCCCTTCCCCTTGGTTAGTTGTAAAGCAAACAGAAAGGCCAACCTCCCCATTTCTGCCCATATTCATTATTTCTTGCTGGGTAATGAACTGCTGAAGTAAGTTACCTGGGACAAGAAGGAAGGGGTGGAGAGGGAAGAAAGTCCTGTACTATGTTATAAGATCTATTTTCTGTTGGCCACCTGGCCTTAGATGACTGTTTATAAGCAAGGTCCAGTATCTGAAAGATACAGGTTCAAATCTGAGCTCTATCAGTTACAGGCTTTGTGACTCTCAGCAAAAACTCCATGCCTTTGTTTTCTCATCTGTAAAATGGAGATCATTATATCAACCTCATATGGTGCTAGAGTGAAAAGAAGACAGTGGTTCTCTCTTTAGTGTTCATGAACCACAGGTAAGTTCCTTTCCCACATTTTAACATTCATAGGATCCAATAAGGAAGGCCCGAGTGATGCTTGCTGGGTCACCGACCTGAGAATGCTCGGTCTCAGCTCCAGACATGCTGGGTCCCAGGCCTGTGCTTGTGTCTTCAAACTAGGAATACATCAATTACTTAATTATTGCTGGTACAAAACAGGGTCTAAAGAAGGCCAGGCTCAAGAGCACAGTTAAAAAAGAAATCCCCTCCACAGCTGCCCTTGCCCTGGTGGGGGTGGAGGCCAGCAGGCCCCTCATTGCCAGGTAGGAAGCATTAGATAGGCCTGATGAGCTAGAAGTTTTCTTTTTTAACAATGAAGTAGAGGCACCGTGTTCTAACTCCCCATCCAGAGAAGCAGGAAAGTTAGAACTTGCAGCAAATAGTCCTTTAGTCACTTATAATCTTCCAAACTATTCCTGGGCCAGGAAAGTCCCTCTATTAGACTTCTTCAGCAGGACATGGCCAGCTCCCTGTCTTGACAGGGAATTTTCTCATTCATTGTTTAAGTCTGGAGTGGTCAGTGAGGGGAATGTTTTTTTGTCATACTTTTCTGGTCCAAGGGAAGAGGGCGCCTCAGCAGCAAGGCTCTTCATGGATGGAGACATCTTTAGGTCACAGCTGAAATGTCGCTCCCCTTTGGAGCAGTCTCTGACCCACCCCCCACACTCTCATGGTGCCATGAATATCTCCTTCACAGCTCTCACATCTTTCATTTTTGTTAGTTTCTTTTTCTGTGCACATTTTACAAGTGCAAATTATTTCTTTCATGGCTATCTCCTCTACAGGACCACGAGTGTTAAGAGAGCAGGAAGAGGGTCTGTCTTAATTATAACTCTGTAGCCCCAGGAGTTAGCATAGTGCCTGGAACCTGGTAGATGCTAATAAGTGTATGCTGAATGAGTCTCATGCATGCACCTATGGGTGAACGGATGCGTAACCCAGGTTCTGCTGCTCCTGGTTACAGAAACTTGGGTTACTTCACTTCTTTGTGCTTCAGCTTCAACAGTCACCAAGGACACGACTTCTGGACTTCCTTTTTTTTTTTTTTTTTTTTTTTTTTTGAGACGGAGTCTCGCTCTGTCGCCCAGGCTGGAGTGCAGTGGCCGGATCTCAGCTCACTGCAAGCTCCGCCTCCCGGGTTCACGCCATTCTCCGGCCTCAGCCTCCGGAGTAGCTGGGACTACAGGCGCCCGCCACCTCGCCCGGCTAGTTTTTTTTGTATTTCTTAATAGAGACGGGGTTTCACCCTGTTAGCCAGGATGGTCTCGATCTCCTGACCTCGTGATCCGCCCGTCTCGGCCTCCCAAAGTGCTGGGATTACAGGCTTGAGCCACCGCGCCCGGCCCTGGACTTCCTTGTGATATTAAAATGCTGAGTCAGGGAGAGTAGGGCTAGAAAGGGCTGGAAGCAAGTTAATGTCCATGAGTCAGGCTCCCATAATAAGCAAAAACTGAGGGAGGATTTCCAAGTTTCCAACTGGCAGTTAGGTTAAAAAGATAAAAAGCGTCATACTGTAATCTGATTGATTGACTTCAGATACCTTCACATCCTCAGCAAGTTCAGAGCCCTCCACTAGGAATCCCCAGTGGTGATTCCCGGCCAAAATCAACCTGGAGGTTTGGTTCAACAGAAGCTGAACAGACATTCTCCTAGGAAGGGAACCAGCGAGAAGAAGAAGAGAAATGACATGCACACTAGGCCTTGCATTAGTTGGAACATCTCTTCTTTTGTGTTTGGGGCACCACCCTCTATCCTCCAAGTCCCTCACTCCTGTCTCTCCTCTCCACCTAACAGTGCTGCTCCAAACCCTGTGCTCAAGCCTCAGGAAGGTTCTAGAATCTCTGGACACAGTTTCAGTCCATGGGCTCAGTAGTGAAGATATGGTCTTAGAGCAGACACAGAGAAATACTTTTTGGTGGCACAAATCAAGGGTGTCATTTCAAACTGGGGGGCTCATGAGTGCCAATTTAAAAAGATCCCCTCCTTCCTTCTACGAACCCTTCCTAGTCCTGAATTTTAACCTGAAATAGACCCAAGGTGGCTGTTAGCTAATCTGATAAACTCATATCTGTCCTCTGAGTAAGAACAGTTTATGTAGATATTGAAATCAAAATACACTTACCCTATAAACAAACAATTCCATTTTTAATATGTTACAGCTGTGCTTCACATAAAGTGGGAATTGATATGTTCAAGGGCATTCATTGAAACTCTATTGTAATATCAAAAGTTAGAACAGAGCTTAAGTATCCCTCACTATAAGACTAAATAATTTTACTCCCATATGATTCACTGCAGTTTTACATAGCCGCTAAAAAGTATGAGGCAGACAGGTCTCTGTATTGATGCAGAAAAATCTTCAAGAGTAATAAAATGAAAAACAAGACAGAATAGTGTTGAGAGTGGGCTAGCATTTGTGTAAAAATTAGCATGTACTTAGATGCCTGTTGTATATGGGTTGACTTGTGCCCTTCCCAAAATCCAGATGTTGAGGTCTTAACCCCTAGTACCTCCAAATGTGATTTTTCTTTGGAGATAGGGTGTTTACAGAGGTAATCAAGTTAAAATAAGGGCCATTAGGTTGAACCCTAATCCAATATGACTGGTGTGCTGAATAAAAATGGAAATTTAGACAGACATGTACACAGGGAGAACGCCTTATGAAAATGAAGACAGAGATCAAAGTGATGCTTCTACAAGCCCAGGAACTGGCAAAGATTTATAGCAAACCACCAGGAGCTAGGAGAAAGGCATGGAACAAATTCTCCATCACAATCTTCAGAAGACACCTACTCAGCCCACACCTGGATCTGAGTCTTCCAGCTTTCAGAGCTGTGAGATAGTAAATTTCCAGTTTGTGGCACACTGTTACAGCAACCCTAGAAACTAATACAGCATATCTATCTATCTATCTGTCCATCCAATCAACCATCTAACCATCAATTCATCCATCCACCCACCCGCTACCTATCTATCCATCTATCCAACCGTCTAACCATCCATCCATCTACACACCCAACCACCTATCTATCCATCCATGCATCCAATCATCTAACCATCCATCCATCCACCTACCCACCTACTATTTATCCATCCATCCATCCAACCATCTAACCATCCATCCACCCACCCACCTACTGTCTATCCATCTGCCTACCCACCTACCACCTATCCATCCATCTACCCACCCACCTACTATCTATCCAACCATCTAACCATCCATCCATCTACCCACCACCCACCTACTATCAATCCGTCCATCCAACCATCTAACCATCCACCCATCCACCCACCCACCAACCTACAATCTGTCAATCTATCCATCCATCCAACCATCCATCCATCCAACCATCCATCCATACAACCATCTAACCATCCATCCATCTACCCACCTACTATCTATCTATCCATCCATCCAACCATCTAACCATCCATCCATCCACCCACCTACTATCTATCTATCCATCCATCCAACCATCTAACCATCCATCCATCCACCCATCCACCTACTGTCTATGTATCTATCATCATCTATACACACACACACACACACACACACACACACACACTTATGTATACATAAAAAAAATATTTTTGTGTACATTTGTATCTGTCAGTATAATGTATGGAAAAAAATACACATTTTAAAAAGTATGGTCAGGCATGGTGGCTCATTTCTGTAATCCCAGCAGTTTGGGAGGCTGAGGCAGGTGGATCACTTGAGGCCAGGAGTTCGAGACGAGCCAGGTGAACAAGGTGAAACCCCGTCTCTATTAAAAATACAAAAATTAGCCGGGTGTGGTGGCATGCGCCTGTAATCCCAGCTACTCAGGAGGCTGAGGCAGAAGAATCACTTGAATCCAGGAGGCAGAGGTTGCAGTGAGCCAAGATGGCACCCCTGCACTCCAGCCTCAGCAACAGAGTGAGACTCTGTCTCAATTAAAATAAAAATAAAAATTAAAAAAGCCTGATGATGTTGGTGACTTTTAGGAGGAGAACTGAGGAACTGAGATGGGAAAGATAATTTTTACTACACACTATTGCATACCTTTTGAGTTTTGTACCCTGTGCGTATGTTACCTTCCTCCATACTCCTGATTCAAATAATTAACTATATAAAAAAAGAAGAGTAGCCTTCTGGAGACCACAGTGCTCACCCTGAAAACAGTCCTGTCTTTCCAATCTAACCTTAGCATATCAATATGCTTTAACCTCTGGCACCAAGTCTGATCAATTGTGAAGGGCTGCCACTGGGAGTGTTGTCTTAACTCTGATGCTGAGGCCTCTGCTGGCCTCAGCAGCGGAAAGCTCATCCATCAATTAGCATGTCTTCAAGGTGCAGGGAGGGGACTCAAGAACAGGAGAACAAAAATCTGCCAAGCCTGATCTCTCCCATTATTGGCTCAGGATGGGAATATCAAGTTGGTTTGGGGGTGTAAAGGGTCATATGCAAGTAATATTCATCTTCATGCAATAGGGAGCCCCGTTATTACAGAGCTCTGCTATAGTCTATGAGTCAGGCAGGTGGCTCTGAAATGTGATGCGATGACTCACTGTGTGCGAAGAAGTCCTTTTCTCTTTCTGGAGTAAATGGGCAGATGGATAGCCACTGTGTGAGTCATGAGGCCCGAGGCCCAAATGGCGGTGCAGATGGAGAAAAAATGAGATTCTGTGCAGGAGGCTCTTATCTCATCAAACCATAGGGGTCTGACCCCTGCATGCACTGCACCTGCCAGAACGCACGCATTCCAAGCAGCAGTCTAAGCCCCTGAAGTGGAGGGGGCACTGCGACTTGGCATGACCGTGGCCACCCCAGGACCCTGGCCACCTTCCAAAGTAAAAACGGTCAGAAACTTGGAACAAAACTCAACGTGGAAGAAATTAGAACGAAGGCTGTTGAGTGCCAGGGTCAGTTGAATCCTGGTTCTAAATATCATATGTAAACATGGCTGGGTGTGGAAATGGACACCTAAAGTGTCAGCATTTTATTCTGTTGACAGTTTTCTACTCAGTGGATCCCCTCTCTAAGGGATTATAGTTAGAGCCTTTTAACAAGATCAGTTGTCTCTCTGATTCCACAGGAAAGTAAATTTCTGTAGCCAGTAAATACAGAATACAATTTTTTTTTTTTTTAATGACTGAGAGACATCCTCTCAGAGATCTGCTGAGAAAGGGGATAAGGAAGGCAGGTAAAGAAGGGAGACAAGTTCTATTGAAAGAAGTTTGAGATAAAGGTGAATTTGGAGCCTTGAATGCCACCTTTCATAGCATCAACCTTCTAGTACTTAGGCAGAATTATGAAGCTACAGCAAAGGGCAGTGCTTCTAGTGTACAGGGCTTGTATTAGTCCATTCTCGCACTGCTAATACAGACATACCAGAGACTGGGTAATTTATAAGGAAAAAGAGTTCTAATGCACTCACAGTTTTACGTGGCTAGGGAGGCCTCACAATCACGCAGAAGGTGAAGAAGGAGCAAAGGCACATCTTACACGGCTTCAGGCAAGACAGCATGTGCAGGGGAACTCCCATTTATAAAACCATCAGATCTCCTGAGACGTATTCACGATCACAAGAACAACATGGGAAAAACCTGCCCCCATGATTCAATTACCTCCCACTGGGTCCCTCCCACAACATGTGGGGATTATGGGAGCTACAGTTCAAGATGAGATTTGGGTTGGGACACAGTCAAACCATATCAGGGCTGTTCTGTGGCACTGTTGGTGCATTATATACACACCCACCCAAGCACCCTTTCCTGAAGAAACACCATGTCCACTTGGGAGTACAAAAGTCAACAGGGCAGAATCCCTGATCTTGAAAAGCATTTAGTGTAAATATATAAACCAACAACCACAAGACGAACTAATACATTATGATGCAAAAGGCACTGAAAACATGCTCTGGGAGGAAAGAAGAGAGCATAGGGAGACTTCCTTTCCAGAGAAGGTGACTTTTGAGCTGAATTTGAAGGCTAAGTAGGAAACTTCCAGGTTAAAAAAGGGGGAGAAGAGAAGGTCCAGACAGAGGGAAGATCTTGTTCAAGGACTCACCAGCAAATGCCTAAGGAGGAGTTGGGGAACCCGTGAGCAGTTTGGGATGCTGGAGGGAGGGGTGTTCAGGGCAAGATGAAGCAGGGGAAATGGGCTGGACCCTTACATGGCAACTCAAGAGTCCACACTCCATCCCTGAGTCACTGGGAGAGGCAACACAGGCTTCATCATGGTAGGAGAGTAATCCCATTTCCTGCTTTGGGGTGACTTTGCTCTTAACATGGAGAGGAGCCAGAGGCAGGAGCTGGGAGAAGAGAGACTCGTTAGGAGGCTGCTGAAATAGTCCAGGCGAGAGATCTTGAAGCCCTGAACGTCAATATGTGTGGCACGAAGAGGAAGAATCGGATCTGAGCCATTTGGGATTTGCAATGGAAAAGACCTCCTAGCAGTAGGGGTGAGATGTGGGAGGAGGATTTCCAGGCTTTTAAGTTGGCTTGTGACACTACCCAAGACAGGAAGAGAGAGTGAAGTGTCGTTTTAGGCATGTTGTTTTGGTAAGGACATGCCTGTGGGTCATCTAACTGGAGATGTCCAACAGGCAGGCAGAAATGTGGGCGTGGAATCTGGGAGAGAAAACTCTAATGGAATATTTTTCTTATGACACATTCCTGTTAAGCCTCCATTCCTCGGGTTTGGCTAAGGCCACCGTGGACAGATTGGTGGGGGAAGTGCTGTTCTGAGATCCTGGGTGTAGTCTTACAGTCCTAACAGCAAGGCAGCTTTCTTTCCCTGTCTCTGCGTGGGGAACAGAATTTGTGCAGGCTCAAGTGTGCCTGGCAAGAGGGCCAAACTGAAAATACCTTCCACAGCTCTGGGGCCTAACATTGAAATTCCATCTTCAACCACATGTTTTTCAGGTGAGCGTCTCAAGCAGGATGAATTCCTGCAGAAGCACAGAAATCTGAGGAGCTCCAAGGTTCCTAGCAAATTAGAATCTTGAGGTAGGAGAGGAGCCAGCCCCTTACCCCAGAAGCCCAGTAGGAACTGCCACCAAGAGAAAAATCGACACTAAAAGCAATTGGTGATTTGTGCCATCAGAAGATAAGCTGGCCAGGACAGGTCAAGGGGAATGAGAGAGGTTACAGCAAATTCTAATACAATTGCTCTGATTTTAGGTAATTTCAGGATAGCATGATAGCATTATTTTATACTTGAAGATACTTTGGGATGCACGAGCACAAAGCCTGTGTCATTTGCACTGTTTCATTTACTGAACACCAATCCTATTAGTTCGCTCTGTATTACAGTTATTATCCCCATTTTATGGATGCAGAAAGTGGAGGGCAGACAGGTTAAATGACCTCCCCCCAATCGCCTACCGGGGGGTAAGTGGCATGTCTGGGATTTGGAAGCAGCCCATCTGACTCCAGAGGCTGCCCTCTTAGCCACAGGCTCCACCAGCACGTGTCTGAGACTGACACATGTGGATGGCGCTTTGTACCGCCAAAAGTACTCTCTTATATTTATGTCCTCCAAATAGACAGAAACAGGGCCAGGATGAAGCCTTTAGCCTGAGATGACTTTTCACAGTGTCCTCTGGGGCTGGAAGGTAGACCCAGTATCCGGTATCCTGCAGTACCTTCCAGGCATGAGCCTAAGAAACAACATCAGAGTGAAGCACACTGGCTTCCACCTTACAGAGGACATACTTCATAAAGCCTGCGCTTCCTATAAGATCACACCTTCCACATTAGCCCCCAGTCGTGGGAGCAGAGCCACCACCAGGACCTAAATCAAGGTGAATGAGGGAAGGTTGGTGGCCAGTTACAAATTTTGCACTATAAAACCCCAAACTTCCCTCTAGCAAATCCTGTACTGGTTTTATATTTGCTTTCTTTTTGGCTCCTAAACTCCTTACAATAGACTCAATGTTGTATTATCATCATTAAGATAAAACAGCAGGTCTCAGTATGTAGTGAATACATTTTAAAAACACAACATCAGACCTACAAAAAAGCTGCTAAAATAGTGAAGAATTCCTGAACAATCTTTACCCAGATACCCCAAAAGTTAGCATTTTACTACATTTGCCTTATCTATCATCTATCTCTCTTTAAATTTTTTCTTTTACCATGTAAGAGTGAATTGGAGACCTGATGCCCTATTCCCTTAAATAGTTATGTATATTTCCTAAAAGCCTGCCTAAAAATTCTGCCTCTCTAAACCACAGTGCGATTATCTAAACTGCAATGCTAACATTGATGGAATACAATTATCTAGTCTATAATCCTTCCTCAGATTTTGCCAATCGTTCCTATAATGTCCTTTCTAGCCAAAGAAAACCCAAAGTTACGTGTTGCATTTGCTTGTCATGTCCACAGACATCTAGAATAGTTTCCGAATCTTTTTATTCCATGGCGTTGACATATTTGAAGTGAACAGCCCAGTTATCTTGTCGAATGCCCCTCAGTTGGGTCTTTCCTCAGTTCAGGATCTTGCCCCTCCGTTGGGTGAGATTCAGGTTATATGTTTTTGTTTTTTCCAGGAATTTTTCAGTTCTTCTCAATGCCTCATAGGAGGGACACGCTGTCAGTTAGTCCCATTTAAAGTTGGTGTCTGTTAGGCTTCTCTACCGTACAGCTACTGTTTTATCCCTCGTGATTAATAAGTCTCTTGTGAAGAGACACTTTGAAACTGTGTAAATATCCTAAGTGAATCATTCATTGATGATTCTCCATGACTCAAATACTTATTATTACGGTTGCCAGATGGTGATATTCTAATTCTGCCATTCCTTCTACAGTTATTAGTTGCTTTCAACCATAAGGAAGAATTTTCTTGTATGCTTTATTTATTTATATCAGCTTGGACTCACGAATTCTTACTTTATTCAGAAAACCTCAATATTTAATAAAAAAAGAAATGTGTCTATCAAAGCATCACTCATGTCTGTTGGAACTCTTTACTATATTTATTTTGATACTCAATTGTCCCAAATGTTTGCCAGACACAATTGTTTTATTTAATTCATTAGGGATCAAATTTTAATCATTCAATTCTCAAAACAACTCTATGAGGTGGGGATCCCTCTTGATGTTTCTGCCACACAGGAATTATCTCCTCTCCCCATCCACCCACACCTCTTTTTTTTTTTTTTTTTTTTTTTTTTTTTTGTGAGACAGAGTCTCCCTCTGTTGCCCAGACTGGAGTGCGGCGGTACAATCTGAGCTCATTGCAACTTCCGCCTCCCAGGTTCAAGTGATTCTCCTGCCTCAGCCACATGAGTAGCTGGAATTACAGGTGCGTGCCACCATGCCTGGCTAATTTTTTCATATTTTTTAGTAGAGATGGGGTTTCCTATGTTAATTAGGCTGGTCTCGAACTCCTGACCTCAAGTGATACACCCTCCTTAGCCTCCCAAAGTGTTGGGATTACAGGTGTGAGCCACCACGCCCGGCACCTCCCCGCCCCATTTTAAAATGAGAAAGACTCAGACAGGATAAATAACCTGTCAGAAAAGCTATGATGAGAATTCAAAGGCCCACTTGAAATCTCATGCTTTTTTTCCAGAACACATTGGCCCTTTAAGATATTTTTTCTTTTGCAGATGGGATACTTAAGGCTCTATTCCTTTTTGTCACTTACTCAATTCTATTCAGGACAGAGGAGGTGAAGGAGAAACCGTGGCTTTGTCACTGACAGCTTGTATTTGTAACGGTTTCTGCTTTGGCCAAAAGCTACCCTGACTCTAATCAGCACTAAAGTTAGGAAGGTGTGTTGATTTAGATCCTGGCAGAAGAATCCTTGTGTTCTTGAAATAGTTTCTGGCAATTGGGTTACTGAAAATCTAATCTTTTAAAGTGAGTGAGTTCATTCCAGTATTTAAAGGCAAAGTTTGGTGAGGTCTTTCATCATATAGCTATCAACTAATTTATGATTTACTAAATATGGATTTTTTCATATTATGCTTGTGTTAATCATGACACTGTGAAGAAGCTTCTCATTCATACATCTGTGGCACAAGGAAAGTAGCTAACAACAGCATAGAGAGAACCCAGAAAACCTCAATATTTAAAAAAAAAAAAAAAAAGAAATGTGTCTATTAACGCATCACTCATGTCTGGATTTGACCCTAAAATGAGTTTGGAGGGTCACCAGACTCACAATCATCCCAAGTGTCATTAAAAACACAGAATATGGTCAAGGCCAGCACAGACAACATAGCGATAGTGAGCTCTCATCACACGTGCGCGTGCACACACACACACACACAGACACACACGCAGAATTTGGGGCCTCATCCCACATACACCAAGTCAGAATCTTTGGTTTCAATAAACTTCCCAGAGGATGCTAAAGGTCAGTCACTAAGGGAGCTCGGAGGTGCTGGGGACTCTGACCAAGCTTGGTTCCTGGGGGGCTGTATACTGGCAATGCCAACCTCTGGGCCTCTTGCCCTCAGCAGTTGCCAAGGGAAAGAGTAATTCTGTGGTCCCCAAGTGAGGCAGCCAGACCTGGACTGGTTAGTGACCGTTCCACTGACCTGGGAGAATGAGCCTGTGGTGGCTTCCATCTCATTGAGCTCCCGCCTCCTTCCTGCAGCAAATGGAACAGCAGAGAGAATGCATCACTAAGTACTCTGATGCACGGGGCCTGTACGGAGGTCTTGGCAGCTCTAAGAAAGTTTTAAGAAGCTTGTTTGAGGGAGGTGGGGAACCAACTCCTTTTTCTAGATCTGGTGAAAACCAGGGCAAATAAACAAAACCCAGCTGTTGATTCACAGGGCAGAGTACTGCCTGCGCTTGGGCAAGGTGACTTTGCGCCTCTCTAGTTCTACACCCACCCCACCCCCGTTCCTACGTGCCCACCCTCACTTAGGCTGAAGCCAGCCTAGGCTGTATGGAGCCAAGTTCAGGTGTTATCTATCATATTAACACTCAAGTAGACTAGGCAGTGGTGCGCTAGGAGGTGTTTAAAAACTGGATGGGGTGCGGGTGGGGGTGGAGGCGGAGGGCTGATTTGTAGCACTTGGTGATTTTGGTGGTATAAATAACTCCCACCATAGCCAGTTTCAAGCTGGCTCTGGTGACCTGAGATGAGCCAGTTTTAAGTATAAGATTCATCAGCTTCAGCTGGGGCTACCACAGGGACGGGGCAGAGAAGAAGCAGAATTTACTGTGCCGCACAGCAGATGAATGGGGCCAGTGCCACATGGTCAGCTTAGGCCTCCAAGGAGAGAAAAATCACTGTCCCTGCCTCTCAAGATTTTCAACCTTTTTCCTCTGGCATTTGAGAGAAACAATGTGGCAGAGGGCTTGAGATTGTTCACAGTCCTCAGGGCCCTCCGGTTTGCCCTTAATAGAAAACCATTCCAGGTATTATCAAAGGAAAGAGCTTCAAGTGAGCAGAGGGAGTAGAAAGCTGTCATTTCTATTTGGCTTTCCCTGCAACACCATTGCTATGTGCGTGTGTTTTAAGAGCAATAACTAATATTAACAACAGTAAGACATTAAGGTAGTTTGTGGAAATTAGTGGCCAGCCCAACTCCTGCAACTTTCTAAACCTGTTTTTCCCAACCCTAGCAGGAAAGGGAGGGGGCACAAGATTCACACTCCATGTCTCTCCTGGTGTGAAACCTCAGGGTGGGCGCCCCAGTTCTGGAGCTCCAGACTAAGGGTAAAAAGCCCAGAGGCTGAAAACTGTTTCACTACCTGACCTTGGGCTGCCAGAACCTCTGGCTTTCCCCATTGCCATTTGGGACCTATTATGGCTCTAGAGAGGGCTTGGTATGGTTTGGCTGTGTCCTCGCCCAAACCTCATCTTTAGTTGTAGCTCCCACAATTCCCACATGTCATGGGAGGGTCCCAGTGGGAGGTAATTGAATCATGGGAGCAGGTCTTTCTCATGCTATTCTCATGATAGTGAATAAGTCTCATGAGATCTGATGATTTTATAAAGAGGAGTTCCCCCACACAAATTGTCTTTGTGCCTGCCACTGTCCATGTAAGATGTGACTTGCTCCTTGTTGCCTTCTGCCATGATTGTGAGGCCTCCCCAGCCATGTGGAACTGTGAGTTAAACCATTAAACCTCTTTTCTTTGTAAATTATCCAGTCTTGGGTATGTCTGTATTAGCAACGTTAGAATAGACTACTACAGGGCTTTCTGGTTGTAAGGAAGAGAAGTCACTCAAATCCACCCATATACAATGAGGTGTTAATTGTAAGGATACAGGGATCATCTGGGATCCTAAAACAGAGCACAGAAACTAGCCCTTCTAGGAAAATAGCTGTTCAGGACTGAGGCAGCTTTTTGCTTTCTCTGGTTCTGGTCTTTTCTTTGTGCACCAATCTGTTGCCTCTGCAGATAGGTCTCTTCGTGTCTTAAACTTGTATCCAGCGCAACATGACCACCAGTCCTAGCTGGACATCAGGAGCTCTCATCTCATGCACCCATCTCTAAGGACAGCTTCCCTCAAAGGTCAAACTCACAGGAGCAACAATCTGATTGGCCTGCATCGTGTGTTTAAACTAGACCACTGGCATTTTGACAGCCTCTGGCTTGGGTGTTGTATTAATTCTTGCACTGCTGTAAATAAATACCTGAGACTGAGTAATTTATAAAGAAAAGAGGTTTAATTAGCTCACGGTTCCACAGGCTGTATAGGAAGCATGATGGCTGCTTGGGAGGTCTTAGGAAACTTTCAATCATGGCGGAAGGTGAGGGAGAAGCAGGCACATCTGACAAGGCCAGAACAGGAGAATAGAGAGAGACAGGAGGTGCTACATGTTTTTAAACAACCAGATCTCATGAGAACTCACTCACTATACAGACCAAGGGGGGATGATGCTAACCCATTCATGAGAATTCCACCCCCATGATCTAATTACCTCCTATGAGGCCCCTCCTCCAACACTGGGGATTACAGTTCAATGTGAAATTTGGGCAGGGACACAGATCCAGACCCTATCACGTGTCTACTCATGTCACAAGTAGACCTTTTGACCATGGCAGGGAAGCAAGTTGGGAGAAATGGATGACACCTAATATGTAGGGTTGTCCTTTACAGGGGTAATGGGCAGAACCCATAGAGCCCCAGGTGATGCCCAAGACTGGCAGGCTGAATGTAGTAATGGCTCTGCAACAATTTAGAAAACATCTAGATATTGCCAACTCCTTCCACAAATTGACAAAAAACAATCCATATTGTGATACTATATTATTGATTTAAAGGCAATGAACTTTATACAGCACATGAATAGATGTCATTTAATCCACACATCCTTAGAAGGGAAGTGTTCTTATGTCCGTTTTAAAGATGAGGAAACTGATACTCAGAGAAGAGGGGCGATTACCTCAAGATCCTACAGAATCACACTTGATGTCAGGTTCTCTGGCGCCTCACAAAGGAGTAGACAATCAAGTGGGACAGAGGGCTGTGCAGAAATCACCCCTGAGTTTATCTAGAGCTCAGGATTTCTATTTTAAGTGAAAGAACCCAATTCAGATTGCTTTGAGCAAAATGCGAATTTATTGGCTGATGTAGTGGAAAAGCTCAGGTGCATCTGGCCCCATGGCATGGGTGCTGCTATTCTTTGTCTCTCTCGGCACTGCTCTTAAGTCATCCAGCTCTCAGGCAGCCTCCTTCACTGAGGGGACAAGATAGTCACCAGCAGTCTTCATGCTCCAAATCTAGCAGACCAAGTCTCTCACCACTACCTATCTAAAAAATCTAGAATACTGATTCTCCCTGGACTTAATTAGGTCTTAGGTTCATTCCTGAATTAACCAATCACTCTAGTTCAGTGGATTTGATGATCTCATAGGCCAGACGGGGTTCATAAATAAACTGTTGTTGCCACCTAAACCCATGGGATCTGAGAGGAGTAGGAGGGGCCTCCGTGAAGGAAAACAGGTGCTGTTACCAGAAGAAAGAGTAAGAGATGCTACACAGGCAAAAACAACAGATATTCCCTTGTGGTGGGAGAAGTGGAGGGCATGTAAGCCCGAGTTCACCTCGGGAACACAAGTGGGAGACAGCTCCAAGTCTTGGGTGTGGACACAAGTCAGGACCCAATAAATATAGAATGAATGAATGGACAGATGGATGTTGGTTCAGATGGTTGTAACATGATGAAGAGTCAGTGCTTCTGGGACATAAGTTGCATGCAGGCGCATTGGAGAAGCGGTTGGGGCCATATCGGGAAAAACCTTGATTGCTATGCTAAGGAGCAAGGATTCTCTCTCTTTTTTTTTTTTTTTTTTTTCCTCTTTCGTTCCCCCCTTCCTTCCTTTCCAGGCCACATGGAGCTTCTGAAATTTTTTGATCAGAGATGTGCCATGGTGAAAATTTGGAGCAGAAAAAAATCCCTTGAACATTTTGAAATGCTGTACTTAAGTGAATGTATTATCTGTTGAGGGCCAGGAGTGCCCTCCTTGCCAGTGGAGGTGTTCCTGTAAGATTTGGAATCCCTGGCTGGAAGCGGTGGCTCACGCCTGTAATCCCAGCACTTTGGGAGGCCGAGGCAGGTGGATCATGAGATCAGGAGTTTGAGACCAGCCTGACCAACATGGTGAAAACCCGTCTCTACTAAAAATACAAAAATTATTCAGGTGTGGTGGTGCATGCCTGTAATTCCAGCTCCTCAGGAGGCTGAGGCAGGAGAATTGCTTGAACTGGGACCTGGGAGGCAGAGGTTGCAGTGAGCCGAGATCATGCCATTGCACTTCAGCCTGGGCAACAGAGCAAGACTTTGTATCAAAAAAAAAAAAGAAAGAAAAAAGATTTGAAATCCCTTTATCTGGCAGTCCTTGAAACAAGGAAAATGTGAGCACAGCATGGAGGAAGAGCAGCAGCAGGGTATCTAAGTCTGATTAGATACACCCACCCCCTTTCAGGGCCTCCAACAATGCTGCCCCACCCCAGTGAAGGTGAAGGTCTGAACTGGGTACCCCCAGAGTGTCTCAGACTCATGCTTGTGGGATGGTTGAACAGGTTTGGGTGCGGCCCCCAAGGTGTGTGAACATCTTTCTGAACTGAGGATCACTTTATGCCATTCAATTCCATGTCATGATCTGGGCATGATGTATTGCCATTCTTTATTACAACTGACTGAGGGGTCCTTTGTAAGAATTCCAGGGTGAAATGTCTCAACACTGAAGCACCCCTGGATGCGCCAAATCATCAAGTGACGAGTTGAATCAACTGTGCTTGGGAAAGTATTTGCAGAGGCCTCTGTATGACACGATTCCTCCCTATTCTTATGACATCCAGTCATGGCTTCTCCTGGCCCAGAATGAAGAACGAAAGTCAGTATTTTAAAATAAGCTTTGCTTCCAGAGTGGAGGAAGGCATAAAGTCTTTTCTTTCTATTATTCTTAACTTTTTTTTTTTTTTTAGACTGTCTCACTTTGTAGCTTAGCTGGAGTGCAATGGCATGATCACGGCTCACTGTATCCTCGACTTCCTGGGCTCAAGGGATACTCCTGCCTCAGCTTCTCAAGTAGCTTGGACTACAGGCATGTGCCACTGTGCTTAGCTAATTTTTAATTTTTTTTTGGCAGAGATGGAGGTCTCGCCATCTTGCCCAGGCTGGTCTCAAACGCTTAAGCTCAAGCAGTACTCCCATCTCAGCCTCCCAAGTGTTGGGATTACAGGTGTGAGCCACGGCACCTGACCTAGATTTTTCTTTTAGTGAAATCATTCCAGGATTGATCAAAGTGGGACAGTGTTTGTCCATTTTATATTGCAATGAATATTTCACATCTTCTGCTTGCTGTCTGAAACAACTTTTCTATGAGGTACATTATTAAAATCTCAGGAAATAGTCAACATAAAGTATGGGGGCCTTTATACTGGGACTTTAAACGAAGACAAGTGGCAGACAGTGTTCATGCTGAGGAGACATTGAGGCTGGGGGAAAGAGCACTTACTATTCTTTCCCGATATGATGAATTCCTCTGCTGTGTCCTGTATACCGTTCTCCAGGACAAAGCCCTGGCACTGGGGACTTCATTAGGCCCTGTGCCCATTCCTGAATCAATCAATCACTTTGGCTGGGTAGATGTAATGATCTCATAGGCCAGAGCAGGGTCACAGGGTCATGGTTGGATCACGGGTTGATGCCAGCTCACCCAAACCCATGGAACCCGAGGTGAGGGGAGGGGCAGGGTGGCTCCCCAAAGGAAAACAGAGGTGCTGCTACCAGAAAGAGGGGTACTGGATGCCAAGCAGACAAAACAAAAGATATTCCCTTGGGGTGAAAGAAGTGAAGGACGTTTGGGGGGTGGAGCTTCTGAGACCATTCCCAGAGTTAGAACAGTATGGGAATTAAGAGTATGGGAGTTAAGCGTTAAGCTCTGGGGTCAGCCCACTGGGGTTGATTCTCTGCTCTGTTATTCATTAACTCTGTGACTTTGAACAAGTTGCCCAATCTAATATTTGGCTTCTTCATCTACAAAATAGGGTAACAACAGCACCTATTTCATAGAGCTGATTTGAGAATTAAACGAGACTAATGTACAGCAATTGGTTCAATGCCCATAACATGGAAGTGCTCCATCAACGAGACAGACTTCATCACTGGCCTCTTAACATGCAACCGTTTAGCCCCCTTCAGGGAATGTAGGAGACTTGGGTGAGGGTCTTGCTCTATAAGCCCACCTTAGTTGACTCCCACTATTCCTGTGCCCTACAGATACTCACCTATCATCCGCTTTGAGTCTTCATGTTCTCTCTGCTACCTCTGACTTCTTTGAATCTCATTAGGCTCAAGAGGGGGTTCAAATGCCATGAAAATGATCTATTTTTAAGCATTAGCAGATCGGGTTAGAAACACACTGGTTCTCCCAGAAGACGACACGTGCTCATGGGATTTCCCTGGCAATTCCGTAAGAGCCTGAAGGTCTGTTGTCAGCAGCTGGATCAGGGTGGAGAAAGGAGCCATTTTCAAATTGTTAAGTTTTTTTAAAATTTCACATTACATACTTCCAGCCAGCAAAGCACGACTGGGCCCTCTGCGGGGGCTGCCTCCATGCCATGTCCCCAAGGACGAAGGGACTGGCCAACACTTGCAGCTGGAGTGTCCGGGGCTGCCCAGGGAATGAGGAGTATCTGCACAGAGCTCAAGAAATGGGGAACTATTCACCCAAGATGAGTAAGCAGAGGGCTCCTAGGAGGAAAGAAAGTTTTTAATCCAAACATTTCCTGCTCTTATTCCTGCCACTGCAAAACCAAGGCGGAGTGTGTGCCAGAGACTGTGCTTTCTGAAGGGCTCACTGCTGAGAAGGGCAAAATGAGGTTGTTGACATCAGTTCTGCAGAGGGAGGAGGCTGATGTGGGGAGGATGGAAGAACCATATCAAAACCAGAAGGAAAAACTGCCACAAAATTTTAAAATGATCACGTGTGATGTGATTATGTTTATGCATTTGTGTAAATCACGTGTGTGTATCTATAAATAAATTTGGAAGTTTTAAAAGGTCATATGATCTCAGCACATTGGGAGGCCGAGGCAGGTGGATTGCCTGAGGTCAGGAGTTCGAGACCAGCCTGGCCAACACGGTGAAACACTCTCTCTACAAAAAAAAAAAAAAAATTAGCTGGGCGTGGTGGCTTGCACCTGTAATGCCGACTACTTGGGAGGTTGAGGCAGGAGAATTGCTGGAACCCATGAGGCAGAGGCTGCCGTGAGCTGGGATTACACCACTGTACTCCAGCCTGGGCAACAGAGTGAGACTCTATCTCAAAAAAAAAAAAAAGGACATATGGGCTGTAGAAGCAGACAGACCTATGTTTGAACTTTCAGTTCACTGCCACCTGGCTCGTGTGACCTCCCTGATCCTCAGTTTTCTTATCTATAATTATAGATGATTATAGAACTTCATTCAAATGTCTTGAGGATTCAGTGATCAATATAGTACAGTGTTAGGTACCTAGCAAAATGTTAGCTAATATTGTCAGTCATTGAGAGAAAACAGAGCCTAAAGGCTAAGTTGGGGGGTGGGTGAGGGTGACTAGAGTTTTCAATTCTCCAGAAAGCTCTACCTTCTCATGTTTCAGTCACATTGAAATCATACCTAACCACTAGCCACCTCTCTCTCTCTCTGCTCTTTCTCCCCACTCCCACCTTCCCCATTTTTCTCTCCCCTCCACCTCATTCTTGATCCTTGCTGTCCTTCTGCTTGGGACATTTCTCCATTTGCCTAAGTGGGAAACTCTTCTCTATCTTTCAAGGTCCATCTTGAATGCCACCTCTTCTGTGAAACTTTCTCTGGTTCCTATTTCCCAGTAGAAAGGATCCCTCTTCCTCATTGCATCACACTACCTGCCACGCACTGCTAGTATGGTCACACCACATGGCAAACGCTGTTCCTTGTATATTTCCCTATGGCAGAAGCCAATTTTGAGTTTCCTGAGGACAGAGATCATGTCTTACACTTCCTGGTTGTAGCAGCTCCGGCATGGAAGAGGTGGTCAATAAGTGATTGCTGAATGGAAGCATAAAAAATCGAGGGTGATTGCTCTCAATGGGCCATGGCCAGTTGCTCCCCACTGTAAGGAAAAACGAACGGAAATGGACTTAAGCTGCCACATGGGAAACTTCAGTCAGACCCAAAGAATTCCCTCAGTGAGAGTGTTAGATACCAGACCAAACTCCTGTGGGACAGTGTGGAATTTCCGTGAAGGGACTTTACAAGGAATACTTTTTTTATGTTTGGGGGTGATTGTGATGTGGTTTTGCTTGAAGGCAGGCCCGTTTCACACGAGGTTCATGAAACAACCCGGAAGTAACCCAGTTGACAGCACAGGGTCTCTGGCTCTTGGTCAGCTGTTTCTCCAGATGGTTTCTTGTGCCCAGCACCAGCCAAGGAGGCTGGGAAAGAATGTGGCTGTGTGTGCCTGAGTGGAGGGTGGGAGGTCTTCCTCCCACGAGCTCCAATCCCAGTATGTGAGCACACGGTGCCTTTTGCCAAGGGTCACAAAGTTACCCTGTGTTCAAGTACCCACGTCTAATAACATGCAGTTTCTTTCTTCCAGCCATAACTGTAGAGTAAAACAGGAAGGAGGAGCTGCTTTCTAGCACAGTGCTTTTCCCACATTTTTGTCCCCTTGGTCAGCCCACCCAGGGGCTACGAGCCCCTGCTGAGTGCCAGCCCCAGGCTGGGTATCGGGCAGAGGTGAACAAGACCTGGTCTCTGTCCTAACTGAGCTGTTTATTAAGAGCAAGATGGGCCTCAAACATTTGATGACAAGTCATGAATTAATTATAGGTAGAAAGTACGTGAGGGAGAAAAATGGTGTGATAGTGTGATGGGAGAAAAGGCGGAACAGAAAGATGGCCACCCTCTACTGCCATAATTTCAACTTGCTCATCACAGCTGAGGCAAGCATGACTACTCTTTTTCTTTGTCATGAAGGTTCAGAAAAGGTAGAAAAACAGTTAATAATTCTTTCCAATAACCTACCCCCACCTCCAAATCCCAAAAGGGCATCCAGTCACAGTGTCAGAACACATATTTCAAGTTTACGGTGGGCACAAGACCTGGAGGGTAAGATGCGATTTGGTACCCAAAGAAAGAACCTATGGACTCACGTTTTTACTAATTTGCTGGTTGGCCTGGGGAAGGCATCAAAGCTACCTGGGTTTCAGCTAATAGGAAGTTGCAGCAGGCTTCATGGGGCCAATGACACAGGAGACGTGACAGATTTACAGTGTGACAGGAGTTGCTAAGTGCTGTGGGATACAGAGGGTCTCCGTGTTGATCATTTCAACTTAAAACCTCTGGCTTTGGTCCTCACTGTCTGATGTTGACTGGGTACTGCAGGGTGGCTTTCTGAAGTATGCACCCCGGCATGGGCATGCCCCTTCCCTGCCGATGGTTATTCAAAGCTCTTCCATGTGAGGAACCTCACCCACCCCGAGCAGTTACCATGGAGGTTAGAGCCTCCCTTGGCTGCTGTGCAGGCTGCAGTCAGCCAATACTGACTAACCCCGCATAGTTAATTAGTGGCAGCTTAGCTTGGTGCTATTAAAAGCAGGCCAAGCCAATGACATTGACACATTCAGGTAGGAGAGAAGTGTGGTATCTGAGTGCAGGTTGAGAAAGAACTGAGAAAATAAGAAATTAGAGCCACGACTTAATTCTCATGAGCAAGCATGTTTGGGGTCTGAGAAAATCTCTCATCACACTCACTCTCTAACATTTACCTAATTTCAACTGTCAATCAAATCCACTTCTAACCCAGGTGCTCTTAGGACTAATCATGCAGTCAGAACTGAGTGGAAAACACCAAGCTTAAAACCACAGGACGTGACAGTTTGCGCTCTGCTCTGAGTGGCTGCTAAAAGCAAAACGAAATTAAAACCTTCTGCTAGGAAGGCATGAAAGTTGAAGTAACTGGGAAATCTACTGGAAAGGCCAAGGACGAAGATAAAATACACACCACGTATTTCATTCTCTCCATGAAGGATCAGACATAGATGTACGCCATACTCAGAAAGCCTTGCCTAGTTACAGGATGACCCATACATGTGGGCGGCTTTGGGTGCTGGGGGAGTTTTCCAGAGGAGGCTGTCAGCTCAGTGAGGGCAGCAGCTGCTGCCAGCCTGTGCTGTTCACAGGGGTAAACCAGGGCCTTAAGTGGCAAATGAGGACAAGTAGACAGCTCACGTGTGACCCACGCATTTAAATAGCCCCCCTCCCCTTAGAACCAGGACCAAGGGAGCTTCACATCCCTTCCTCCTCTCCCAGGGCAAGCTTCTGAAGCCAGAAGCCTCACCCTCAGTCCCCAGAGTGCTGACTTGCCCCCTCCACTGAGCATGTCGGGGAGCCCTCTGTGCTTGCAGTGGAAGCTGGGCGCTCACTGGAAGCCTGGGTCCCAGGCTGCCACTCAGAATGTATCTGGAAGGGACGTGATGAATGCGAAGACTCAGTGATCTGAGTTGGCCTGGGACAGTGCGCGACAAGCTCTCAACAACTGATTTACAAGCCAGCTGTGCCGAGGGCATTGCCTGTGTTCTGGCTCTGATGATTCCATCCTTGCGTTCATGAGGTTCCAGAAAACAGGTGATTAGAAAGTCAAATTTAGGAAGAATAAAACAATATGTATTCTAATGGAAGAAAGTTAGAAATGTGAAGTGGACTGTGACTCTTCCGGCTCAATTGTTTAATATGCCTGATGAGCAAATTCTCAAGTTTCCTAGCGTCTGACCTCTTCCTAAATGGAAAGCAAAGCTTCTCAGAGCTCATCAGAAATCAGCACTGTGGTTGTCACCAAAAACTGCAGGAGCCAAGACTCGCGACCTTTGATCATCTATATATGCTTATTTGAAGACATATTAAAGTATGTATTGAGTCAAACTCTATCAGAAACTCAAGAAAATACCACCAAATGGAAAAGACATTTAATTCAAAAATCACACGTCCACTCATTTCATAGGGATTGTCACATAAACCAACCAAATGTAAGAAAGCCAAGTTTCAGAGGCTCTGAACAGAAATTGTATTTTCTTTATAGATGTATTTTGCGACACAAAAGCACATTTTCTAAAAGCCTGAACGTGGCAACAGGGCTACTAACAGGGACAAAGGTCTATTCTAGTCACAGATTACTTTCTAATTACAGCATTGGATTCTATGCACCAGTCAATAGTCAATACTGAAGTTTAGAACAGTGCGTTATTTTAAAAGAAAAGATTAAAGTGCCATTTAATAAGTACTTTATTGATATTATATCACACAGCACTTTACAGTATACTCAAAGGTAGTCTAAATTATGATTAAACATGCAAATATTTTCTTTTCCAAAATGTGGACAAAATGTCTTTTAGAGTGCTTCTGAAGACTAGCCTTAGCTACTAAGCATTCATGGGTTTGACCTTTTTTGCAACATGACTTTAAATAAGTTAACAAAGAATGTAGCTGTAGATAATCATTTGATAAGTATGAACAGTTTTTAAATGGCACTGAATTTACATCTTTGATCATTTTAATAGGCCATCAGCAGCCTCTCTTCTGTCTCTAATTCTCAACCTCCAAGTCTTAAAGGCTGTAAAGGCTCAGCAAGTGCCAGCTCATGTGGGTCTCTATGAGTGTCTGTGTCTTCATAGATGTAAATATGTGCTGTATATACACACACACAAATATACTTTAGAATCAACAGATGTGCATTGTCAGATACAAGGCTGATTCTGGCATAACCAAGAAACTGGATCTGGATAACCAAGAAAGCTGCTTTTAGGTGTCTGGATAACTTTGTAGAAATGGTTGATGTACAACAGTATAGGATGTCTTAGCCTCTCCAGGACTGCTCCAGGTAACTAACATTTTGGTTATCAATACTCTGGTTCTGACTATACTAAAGCGAATTTTGACATGTACATGTCACGTCATGTCATACCCACACAAGGGTCTGGGCCTGTGCTAAGCCTTTGTTCTCTAAAGCATTCCACCTTGAGAGACGTTTTGTAATGTCCGGCACAACTTTTGTAAAAATATTGGCTGTGAAATTTTTCTGTGATTGGTTTTTTTTTTTCTCCTCAGTAAGCACAATATTTATCCTTCTAAAAAAGTATCCAAAGCTCCTTAGGATAGTTCACCTTCCTCTTTCTCTCTGGTCCTGGTGTTACTTTGCATCCAGCACTTTTTCCTCCCAAGAATACAGGTGCTTCCACTGGAAGACCACATTTCAGCAAGGACTGACTCTGAATAACACCTGGATTCTCTCTATGGCCTTTCCCTCCACTTTGGGAAGCTCTTTAGTTAGACAGGTACTGTAGGCGGCAGGAGAAAAAAGTTAATTATTACTTGTTGGAGTCTTGTCTCAGGCATGCTGTGGGGCTGGGCAAGATTTGCCGCTCTGCTGCTGTTGTCATTTTGATGCTACAATTACAGAGCGGTGGTTCAGCACCCAGTCGATCAGTGTGGCTGCCAAACACATTTGAGCATGACAAGATAAATTTTTTAGACACCAGCACAGGGTGGGTGAGAGGACATCCTGCTGACTTTATAAAGGGATGTGGGGCAGGGTTGTCGAGGTAAGTGATGATTGTCAAGTTTGCCAGAGATGACAGATAACTCCCTTGGCAGAAAACCTAGGTCATTCCTCTTAAAGTCAGGTAGCTAACAGGCTGTTTGGTTTCTGCAGTGCTGGCTACCTACTTAGGGAATATGGTTGCTCACAAAACATTCAGTACTTGGGCAAATTCTGGGAGCGCCATGTCCACAAAACTCAGTCGTCCAGACTTGCTTTTGGGAGCAGAAGCCAGAGGACGACAGGTGCCAACAGACAGGCAGGGATCAGGTTATCTTTGGCTTCTTTCTGTCTTCCTCCCCCTCATCTGTGAATGCTTTTGGAGCCTCTGTAGTCAAGACAGAGCTTTTAGTGAGACAGCAGTTGCCATTCTCAGGCAATAGAAACTCAGGGGATAGAAGGCCCTCCCTTTGAGCCACAGGTATGGCACACCCAACTCTGTAGCTCTGGGCAAGTGCCTTGGAATGCCCTTGTCACTAGTATGGCTCTGTCCTGCTAATGCCAGTCTGTCAATACTTGATTGTTCATTCTCTTTGCCTCTCTGTCCGGAAAGCACTTGGCGAAAGGAAATGAACTGATGTTCAAAAAGACAGTTTGGTCTGATATAAGAAAACACATATTGGCCGTAGAAATACTTTGGACATTAAGCGAAAGACTGGCTCCAATTCTAGGATACCAAGGCAGGCCACACTGCACAAGGTCCATCCCTATATACGATTATTTTGAAAAACAGGAGAGAAGATCTTCTGTCTTGAGCAAGTCAGGGTTTTACTTGCCTGGGGGCAGGGATTTGAAACCAGCTATCTTCTCCTGGCACGGCATTCTTTAACTATGACATTTTGTTAGTAACCTGAAGGGAGAGTGAGAGGCTGCCCTTAATACCCCTAAAAGATTCAGGCTATGGCTAAGTGATTCCTGGGTCTTACAAAGCAAACTGGAGGCTACTGGGGAAGCTCAGGGATCCTGGGCCATGGTCTTCCACTCTGATAACCAATTCATTCTCTTCATCTGCCAACCAATTCATTCTCCTCATCTGGCCTAAAGTTTCTTGTTCACACAGAGTCAGAGGTAGGGGGCATGGATAGGGGAGAGAGTAAAATCTTTTAGTCTTCAGGTTCCTTCCTACTCGTTGGCTCATATTCTGAAGTTTATCCAGTTTTGTAGCTAATAGGAAGGAGGGGAGCCTGGCTGCACAAAGGGAAACACAGCAGCCATCTGTCAAGGGCACCACACAGACACAGGGAAGCTGGGGAGGGGTTACCTAAAAGATCCCATTGGCAGCCATCTGTCATGGACACTACACAGCCACAGGGAAGCTGGGGAGGGGGTACCTAAGAGATCCCATTGGCAGCAAGTCATGGGCACTGCACAGACACATGGAAGCTGGAGAGGGGGTTACCTAAAAGATCCCATTGGCAGCAGCTCTGTTTCTCCTGGTTTCAAATCAGAGCCAACTCAGGAGGGAGGGACATGCTTCCAAGCAGTGAAGCTGGGGCCATGTGTCTACAGGGATGCTTTGTGAGGCACTCCCAAAGCAAGGACCTTGGCCTTCTGTTCCTCCACATGAGCTCCAGGTAAGTTTATGATGGGACAGATTACAACTTCAAACATCAAATGTGGTTGGCCATGGTGGCTCACACCTGGAATCCCAGCACTTTGGGGAACAGAGGCGGGCAGACCACCTGAGGTCAGGACTTCGAGATCAGCCTGGCCAACATGGCAAAACCCCGTCTCTACTAAAAATACAAAACACTAGCTGGGTGTGATGGCTCATGCCTGTAGTCCCAGCTTCTTGGGAGGCTGAGGCAGGAGAATCACTTGAACCTGGGAGGTGGAGGTTGCAGTGAGCCAAGATTGAGCCACTGCACTCCAGCCTGGGCCACAGAGCGAGACTCTGTCTCAAAAATCAAACAAACAAAAACACAAATAAAAAACCCCATTGTATGTGTTAAAAGCATGATGTTGGTCTCTCTTTGGGAAACACAATAGTAGGTGAATGCACATCCCCTGAGGCCCCCATTTCCCAAGGTCTTCTTGTCCTCAAGTCCACAGATGTAACCTATTAGTATACTCCCTTTCTTCTCGAGTTTTCTCGAATGGCTTTCTCGAGTTCTATCTTGGTCCTGTCCATTCTTAATTCTTATTCCCTGATTCGATGGTAGTGTCTAGCTTGCTCTTGGGTGAGTTCCTGGAAAAGAGTCATATAATCCTTGAGCTGATAAATTGAGTAGTGAATTGCCATGACAAACCCCTGTTAACTTTAAAACCACCTGTAAAGCTATGATGGCACAATCTACATCCCTCCTGGAGTCTTCCTCTTCCTTTGGGATCATAGGGAATTGGAGGTGAAAGGGAAGAGTTTTAAAATGTTTAGGAAAAAGGAAAGCAGCAGCACATTGAAAACTGAACATTCTAAGAAGCTGGTTTTTTAAGAACTTACAGACGCACACAAAATTTGAAAACTAGCTTGTCCACATTTCTGAAGTCTCAGAAGATGTGGAGAAAAAGAAGTAAAGAACACAGCAATTGACTCATCTCTTTCTGTCCTGATATCTTGGGGGTACCAAGAAATACACCTGAGAAGAAAGACAAAAAATCAAATGCCTGACCCCACTTATTTAAATCCTGAGCTTCATCTTACTACTAAGTAGGCATTCTTTAAAAAACTCATTGCCTGGAGATGCTCTTCCCATCTCCAAATCCAAAGCCCAAGGGCTGCTCAGAAACACATAAAGACTGAACACCACTGATGTATCATGCCCACTAACGGGACAGCAGAGAGCAAGGCCATAGGAATGTCTTCTCTTTCCTTCAGGCCGAAGCGGGGACAGTGACCTTGACTCTCTTCAGCTTTGCCGCCCCTCTCTCCCTCCTAAACATACTTCTTCAGCAACTGAAGACTAAGCATGTAAGCAACTAGCTTAAAGAATATCAAATATAAAACTTTGCCATATAGTATTTCAAATCATTCTATTTACAAGTTTATCTTTTCAAAAAAAAAGTAAAAGATACAGTAATTCCACACAATTCAAGTTTTTCTTTTCTTCTTTGAAGTTCCCTAACAAGGAATTCCAGAAACAGGAAACACTCTGAAGCAACGCTGCCATCCAAGGAGCTCCTGGGGAGCCTGACCGTCCATCGGTTTGTAGTTTGTCTAGAGTCACCCTTGCAATGACATTCACATGTGGAAGATATGGATGACTCTGTTGTTTGAAGGCCAAGTGAATTTGAAATGTCCAGGCAGAACTTCCCCATCCAAGGCAGTCTTCCACAAGATCCAGCCTCTTTTCACCAGCAAATTCCCTTTTTCAGAGGGTACCCATCCCACCCTCCAACCTTGGGTTTCTTTCTGAATCACAACGGCCTATATTAGTCTCATGCCTCAAAAGACTGAGAAATAATTCCCTTTTTCGGAGTGGCAGTGAATATAGATGTCCTTTTAAAATAGGCCATACAGTAAGCCTAGGAATTAACCTTGAAAACCACCACAGCACCAGTGTTCAGCAGCCCAGAGCAGGGCAAGGGGGCTGGCCAGTGGTGGGTTAGAGGCAGGCAAGGGTGGGAGCAGGGATGGGTGAACAGGAAGACATGGGGAAACCAGTCAGATGGTGTCACCCATTGGGAGGCAGCATCTTACCCTTTAAAAAACAAACATCAGTTGCATGGAGGAACGGAAATATTAAGACTATGTAATTTAATTTCAAGAGATTACTAAGGTGTGCTCCAAATATATCCCGATGCTGCTGAAATTCATCAGAAGGGGAACAGTTCTCAGCTACTATCCCGTCTGCCTCACGTAGACCACCCTAATTCCTTGATCATGTGCTTCAAGTTGTTAGAAAACCATTCAATAAAAGTATACCAAAAAGGGGAAAGAAAAAATGTGTCATGCAAAGAGGATGTGTTATTTTATTTTATTTTTTTGGTTTGGTTTTAGAGTAGGTTGGGTTGCCGTGGTTACTAGGCGATGGATGGCAGCCCTTGGTGGCAGACAGGTTCCTAGCCGGGGAGGGAGAAACGCAGGGTGTGTGTGTTCCCGTGCATGAGAAGACTGGACTATATCTCACTGATGATGGGCCAACGGCTGCTTTAGAGATGGTGAGAGATTGGATCTTATATAAACAGTGCTTTAACCCTCTTCATCCTGCATGCAAACAGACTCAGCTGCCTGTAGCACTTTAAGTCTCAAGTACTGAGAGGTGGGGTAGAGAGAGTGCCTACTGTAAACAAAAGCAATGGATCCAGCCTGGATCTCAGCGCCAATTTCTTCACCCAGCCCCAGCAGACTTAGCTACGCAGTGTGCTCTCGGGGACTACTTCTATCTGACTTCCTCTTTCTGAAGGTTGGGCGTTCGGACTGTTGAAACAAAATGAGTGCCCCCTATTTAGGGTACTCATGAGAAAATGGCTTTGCAAGTCTTCCTCTTAGTTATCAAAAGCAAATGGTCTCCTCTGCTGATTGACTTCTTTTCTTGCAGTATTGACGAGTGTTGGCTGAGATGATCATGGAGATGAGTGACACCAGAGCTCACAGAAACATTCATGTTGACAGGTAGCAACAGAGTCAGTCACGCTGCACTTCTCAGTGGCAAAGAGAAATGGCCTACGACACTGGAATCAGCAGTTGTCATGGATACCATGTAAAGCTCAGCAGTTCTGCTGGGGCCCACGGTTAGAGGAACTCCACGTAATTCTCAGGGATGAGGCCAGTCTTTCCATTCAGAGTCCCCTCCAACCAGCCAGGCTCCTGAGATGGGTGAACTGTACAGGAAGGGGAGAGAAAGCAAGAATAGATGGTGTTACAGATAGAGCAGGCGGCAGATGCGTGTGTGGGGTGTGTGTGTGTGTGTGTGTGTGAAGGAAGCTTGAACAATGAGTACAATCACTTATTAAGTTACATCATTCTAGAAGTATAGAGTTCTGAACCTTTTGTGGGATATAAGCCTTTTGATGAAAGCTGTCCTGAAAACTTTCTTCACAATGAAAAAGGAAACAGTCACAGACATTCAAAATTTTGCATACAATTTTAGGGATTTCATAGATTTTCTGAAGCTCCTGGTTTAAACTACAAAGAAGTGACAGATTCCTATTATGTAGGTTAGAGGGCAACAATTGACCTGGTCCATCCATACATGTATGTATCCTTCCTTTCTTCCTTCCTTTTCTTCCCTTCCTTCCTTCCTCCCACGTACTCACCCACCCGCCTGCCCAGTATCAACTATGTACTCAGTGCAGTACCCACAGAAGACTAAGAACTAGTCTCTAAAGATATCCAGCATCTAGAGGCTGGGCCTGGTGGTTCACGCCTGTAATCCCAGTACCTTGGGAGGCTGAGGCAGGTGGATTGCTTCAGCCCAGGAGTTTGAGAACAGCCTGGGCAACATGGCAAAACTTCACCTCTACAAAATATACAAAAACTAGCCATGTTTGATGGAGCGTGTCTGTAGTCCCAGCTACTTGGAGGAGGGGGAGTGCCGAAGTGGGAGGATTGCTTGGGCTCAGCAGGTCGAGGCTGCACTGAGCTGTGATTGCACCACTGCACTCCAGCCTGGGCAACAGAGCAAGACCCTGTCTCAATCAATCCAACTTCTCATCATCATCTGACTTTCCTTCAAATCCTTACCTCCTGCTTCTAATTTCCTTGCAAATTTTCTGGGTTTTTTTTTTTTTTTTTTTTTTTTTTGGTGGTTGTGATTTTGAATAGCCTTTGAATAGCCATTTCTCTGTTTCACTCACACTCTTTCTTAGTTTTCTTTCCTGTTCTCTAGATTTCCCCCTCCTCTATATACCAGCTTAAAAATTCTTCTCTTCCTCCCTCTATTGCCCTTTGATTTTTCAGTATCCAAAAATGTGTATCTACTTTTGTGACATCATGATCCATCTCCATGGAAACCATTGTGATATTATAAAGATTATCTAAAATCCAGCTGAGTCTGCAAAGTAGTCAATAGCAGGAAGGAAGAGAGAAGGAATCATGGGACTAAGAGGTGGGGGATGTTCATGCTTGTCAACTGAAGATATACAGATCACTCTGCAGTGAGGCAGGGCATTTACTCTTAATGTGTTAGGAAAGCTCCAATTTTCCAAGATTATTTGGAGAGAATAGATTTTCCCCTATTCCCTTCCTGGGCTAATTAAATGACTTCCTGAGCTTGTTTTAGAAAAGCATTTCCGCTCCGACACTGCTACAGAATTCTAGTTTCAGTTTGTAGGGAAAGACGCAAGAACAGAAACCAAAGGAGGCAAATGGGAGACAGCAAAAGAATCTTCCAGAAGATCAGTGCCAGTCAACTTTGGGTACACCTTGAGTGCCTCCTTAGGAAAAGACAAGGTTAAACATCTATTCATTGGCCTCCAAAGTTGGCCAATTTCAGATCACTAAGCCTGAGGGATAAACAGCAAGGATACTTTGGGTTCATGACAACCCACACAAGACAGAGTCTGGGAGAGAAGTGCCTTGGAAGAAGACACAAATTAAAAGCAACCTGGCCTCTCCAATTACCAAAGGTCTTCCATGCCACTCTTAAAGAACACCCAAAAACCCCTGCCCTCTACCCATCCATCCAACCAAAGCTTCCAAGATCACTTCAGTTTCTGCACTTCATACTGGTGACAAGCCCCTCTTCCCTTTAGTCGGTTCTTGCAAATATGTAAGGAGCTGGTGTGGATAAAGCACTCGGCACAGAGCCAGGCACAGAGCAAATGCTCAGTACCGGCTAGTCAGTAGGAGATCCTGGATCGGGACTGCTCAGCAAGACTCCCTCCTAGTAAAGACCTAGTAAAACCAGATGGCCCTTACCACCCACCTGAGCTTCAGGAAAAATCAAATGTTCAGAATAAAATTAACAAATCAACCCCATTCTCCAAAATAAAAACCTAGAAAGAATAAAGCAACCAAACTGACAAAACAAAAACAAAAGCCAGGCCCTCCTGCTTTACAGCAAAGCTCCAAGTTGAGTTGTTACTCTACCAGATGCACTGAGTCCATCTCCTTCAGATCTTTCTCCTTTTCCTGGCCAGCTGTTCAACCACAGCACAGGTACTGGGGTGAAAACATTTACAATGCAATTTGGGGGCTAAGGGAAGAATTAGAGGGACAAGACAGGCCCTCCAAACTGGAGGCCAAAAGGTAGGTCACAGGGGATGGCAGGAGATAACACAGCCTTTGGGTCGGACTGCTGACTCACTGAGCCTTCAAGCCAGGGTTTACTAAAGCATATGCCAGACCATGTGCTTCAGAACCCTCAGGATGCTTATTCAAACCGCACATTCCTGGGACCCATGGCAAATCAATTAAAGCAGAATCTCTGGGAAGGGGATGCAGGAACCTGTATTTTCACTAGCTCACAGGAAGTTAGGAGCTATAACTTTTCTGTGCCCAAATGCCTCCGAGTTAAAATGCAAACTGTCATTTACTAACGGAGGAGGGAGGCAGCACCAGTGCCCCCTTTCTTTCTGCTGTCTTCTGTTTCCACATTAAGGCTTACCTGAAGCCCCACTTCCTTTGTAAATATTACCATGGAATCCCTTCTACCCGCACCCTCCTCTTCCAGACTCCTAAAATGCTCATAGTACATCCCACATAGTATGCATGCATCCTATTAATACGCTGTTCAAATGTGCTAAGCTTTGCTTCTCTATCTAGTTTTTCAGTGCGTTTTGGTTTGGATTATAGCACTTCCTGGCTCAACAACCTTCAGTAATTCCCTTCTGCCTCGTGAATTATAATGATACAAGCTAACACTTAGATAGGTTATGAAGCTGCCGTGTGCTTGGAGTTTTAGACATATTGATTCATTTGATTCTCAGGATCCTAACTTATATTATTATTATCCATATTTTGCAGATGAGAAAATTAAGGCTCAGAGAGGTAAAATAATTTGTGCATAGTCACAATACTACAATCAAAATTTAAACTCAGCTCGTTTGATTCCAGAGACCAACCCCCTTCCCACTATGTCAGGCCTCTATTTAACCAGAGAGTGTGAGCCATGCTGATAAAGAAGATAACATGTTGAGCACATGCCAGGCGGCAGACCTTTTGCGAATACGCGCTTCACACCTGCATTTCCTCCTTTCATCTTCAGAATGACTATGGAGTTGGTTCTGCTATTATCCTCACTTTACTGATGAAAAACTGTGGCTGAGAAAAGTTAAGCATCTTGGCCAAAACTAAATATTAATAGCTGGTAGACGATGAAAATGAATCAGAGCCCAGGCCATCTGATCCCAGAGTCTGTCATCTTAACTACTACTGCTGTTGCCTAGCCCAATGCTCTGAACATCAAAGATGCTAAGCGCTTGTTGGGCTGAATGGCGCCAATGTGCAACACCGAACTGCACCAGTGTCCGAGATGCTATACAAACACAAAAGGTGTTGCCGCAAGCTGCCTGAGGGGCTCTTCAGCCCAGCAAGCATATAACAAATACAAGCTTCTGGGGACACAGGTGTGCTTCCTGCCGACCACTTTCTCTCAGCTCTACCCCTGTGTACACCATACACCCCTGCGCATACAACTCATGCCTTCTGCCCTCCTTCACTCACCATGGACAGGGAGCAAGTGTGTGACTAAGGTCTCTAATGGCTGACTGTCCCCAAAAGAAGTCTTAACTAAAAGAGGTGCAGACCCCTGGGTAATTAAAATACATTTACTCATTTAAAAATGTTTACTGAACACCTACCACATGCTAGACACCATGCTAGGTCCTTGCACATAGCACAGAACAAGCAGACAAGATTTTGCTTGGCGGGACAATCAAGCAATAAGCAAGCATAAAATTTTAGGGAGTGGTGAAAGGAGAAAGACTAGAGCAGTGGGTAGTGCAAGCGCAGCGGCCCTGCAATGGGAAAAGGCTGGGAGGGATTTTAGAACAGTGGTGGGCCTGTGTTTCCTACAGAGCCTCACGGTCAGTGTGTCTCTCTCCTTAACTCTGCCATTAGTGCCACAGATAACACGCAGACACAAAGGCATGAGTGTCTGTGTTCCAGTCAAGCTTTATTTACAAAAACAGGTGGCGGGTTGGATTTGACTGGCAGGTCATAGTTTGCTGCTCTTACTTGAGAACATAAAGAAGGCCTGCGAAGCTGCAGGATGTCAAGTGAGGGTGAGAGGAGGTCAGAGGGGTAGGAACTGGGCCCTGGGGGGCCTTGTAAGTCATTCTCAGAGCAGTGGGAGGCCACTGATAGATTTTAAGCAGGAAATAACATGATGTGATTTTCATTTTCAAAGATGACTCTTGCTGCTATGTGAAGAAGGGGTTATGGGAGCAAGAGTGGAAGCCAGCAACAAGATGTGTCAGGCGGCCAGTGGAAGCGCCCAGGTGAGAGGTGGAGGTGGCCTGGGCTTGGGCGTGGCAGCAAAGATGGCTGGAGAAGCTGAAGGAGATCCCTGAGTGCTCTCCTGTTAGCCCATTTCCTAGGCAGCTTGGGGGCTCCCCCGTGAGGATGTTCTCCATCAGCAAAGGAAACTTGGGACAGGCCTGCTGTGTAGTAGTGCTGTGTCAGGTACCATGGGAATGAATGGATCCATCTCCTCTCAGATCTTGTTAAAAGTATCCCTAGAACCCAATTTTAGTGACTGCCATGTGCATTTTCCAGGTATCACGAATCATGTTGCTTCAAGATGACTAACGTTCCTGAGAATAGGAGCTATTTCTCTTTCCAGTTACTGTCTGAGGTGCTCTTGTTAAAATGGACAGTTTCCCAGTAGATTGGCCAGAGCTGACACTGGAATTATTTCTAGGTATTGCACATCCATTTCCCACTGCACAAAGTCCATGAGCTGACAACAGCAGCCACTCCGGAGTCACAGTAGGGGCCCCTGGAATCCAAAGGCTTTGAGATTAATCATTATGAAACAACAGACTTTCCCTCCACGGGCCCCTCCCTTTTCCTCTTCCTTATTCATTCTTCTTAATCCTGATACACACACAAAGACACACACACACACACACGTGCACTTTCTTCTGATTGGTTGGATGATTTAATCTGACAGCTACACAGCATACAAATTAAATAGCCTTTACCTAATATCCCCAGTGGTAAACTAACAAGAAACGGAACAAGGAAAAAGACGCCCCCACCGCCCCCCGCCAGGCAGAATAACAGTGTTCTGTAATGCCTCATTTTCTCCGGTAGAGGTGACGGGGTGGGGAGGAAGAGGGTCTACGTAAGCATTTTCCTCTGGAAAGAAGACCTAATAACATATTTTCAGTTAACCCAACTGAGAAAGTGTACTAACATTTCGTCAGGTCCATTTTCTACTGCAACTCAGTCAACACTGAGAGGTGTTTTCTTTCACGTTTAATTTGGCCTTTTGCTCCTCAGGGAATTTGAAAGGTCACTGGCAAGGCTGGTTAAAAACAAACCAGTGTCAGCAAACTCTGCCATGACTCCTAGAGCCCACAGGAAGGCTTGGGTAAGGCCTCTTACTCATTCAACCAAACTTCCCTCCTGCTCTCATCTGTCAATACCTATAGGATTTCTGATGATTACCACGCTGTAGGCGGGAGCACTTACAGAATTGTTAGGTGGCAGGTGGCGGGTTGGATTTGACCGGCAGGTCATAGTTTGCTGACCTTACTTGAGAACATGAAGAAGGTCTATGACGCTGTAGTATGTCAAGTGAGGGCGAGAGGTCAGAGGGGCAGGGACTAGGCCCTGGAGGGCCTTGTGAGTAATTCTCAGAGCAATGGGAGGCCACTGAAGGGCTTTAATGTCATTTCCATTTTTCAAAGATCACTCTCGTTGCTCTGTAAAGAGGGGGTCATGGCAGCAAGAGCAGAAGTGAGAAGATGTGTCAGGCGGCCAGTGGAAGCGCCCAGGTGAGAGGTGGAGGCGCCCGGGGCTTCGGTGTGGCAGTGAAGATGGCTGTGGATGCTGAAGGACACTCTGCTGGGGGAAAAAAGGACTTGGGAGTTAACAATCACCCAGGCTTCTCTTCTCTTCTTTTTTCCCCCCCTTTATGCTTAACTGTTTAAGCTACTGCAGAAAGACTTAAAAATGAGAGAAGGTAGGAACATAAAATGGTAAGATGGTGCAACTTCTTCGTGAAACAGTTTGGCGTTTCCTCAGACACTTAAACACAGAATTCATATGGCCCTGAAATCCCACTCATAGGTGTATCCCCAAGAGAACTGGAAACCTGTGCCCTCACAAAAACCTACACGCATGTTCACAGCAGCATTGTTCAAACAGCCAAAAAGTGGAAACAACGTGCACATCTACTGAGGAATGAGCTTACATGAACTGTGCTATGTCCATACCATCACACATTAAAAGGAATATGGTTCTGACATGCTACAATGTGGATGAACTTGAACATTATGCAAACTGAAGAATCCAGTTTCAAAGATCACATACTGTATAATTCCATTTGTATGAAATGTCCAGAGCAGGCAAATATAGAGAGACAAAGTAGAAGAGTGGTTGCCTTGGGCTGGATGGAAATGGGTTGTGGTAAGCGGGGCATGACTGCTAAAAGGTATGGGGTTTCTTTTGGGGGTGATGAAAATATTCTGGAATTATATAGTGGTGATGGTTGCACAACTCTGAATATACTAAAAACCATTGAATTGTACATTTTAAATGGGTAAATTGTAGGTGGTACGGCTATCTTAATAAACCGTTAAAAAATGGAAGAAGGCTGCACTCACCAAAAGGAATCACAAAGAAGATAGAAGCATATACATAACTTTTGCTAGTTTAAAACAATTCTGCCCCTGAGATCAGGAGTCCTTTGTGTTGTCAGAGGGAATGGCTGATAGGAACATGATGATCCCTTGCCCATGTGAGCAGTGAATTGGGACTTAGAGGACAGACCTTTAAGCCCTGGATTCACCTGTCGGTGTAGGAATCTCTCAAATCCTGCTCTTCTACAGGCAGAAGCTCCTTCCCTGCTGACAAAGCAGGGAGCAGAAGCCCAAGCAACGCAGCCCATTCTGGTTTGTCTTCTGTAAGAGCCGTGTCGTGTTACGGCAGGGCGAGGACTCCGCCGCCTGGGCCTGTGTGGGGGACACTCACCAGTAAAATGGCTTTGGACAGCCTTCAGCAGCCCTGTTGCATCTGCACTGCACCTGCAGTCTGCTGGGGCCTGCAAGCACCAGCTATGAACAGGAGAGGTGGCTGGGCTGGCTGTTTGTGCACTTTGATTTATAAAGGGCCCAGATGAAAGTTAATGGAGCAAAGGTTTAAGGACAGTGCTTGAGGCTTTGAGAGCGATAAAAGGGAATGCAGACCCAGACACCCACATGCAGTTCTGGGGTAATCCCTCCTCCTTCTGCTGACCCAGAAGGCCAAGGGTTGAGTGTGACCTGGGAAACCCCCATGCTCTGTGCCTTGTTCCCCCTTTTGTCTACCTGTACCTGATGGGTATCTCTGCTATGCTGAATGCAGGGGCTGCGCACACACAATGGCAGCCCCTGTGGACGTGAGTACAGTCAAGGGCTGGTCCCCAGGAACCCATCTCTGCTCTGGCCTGGAATGTGTTTACAGATATAGCCAGGACCCCAGAGTCAGGTGCAGCACCCACTGCTCAGACAAAAGTGAGGAAAAATTGTCACTGTGAACTATGAGAGCATCAGGGCCTTTTTTGAAGATGGATACAATGATGATGATGGTTTTCATAATAAAAATATTAACTTATTGAATGCTTAATACGTGTTGAGTACCATTTTAAACATGTGATGCGTATGATCTCTTAAAGCCACTTTCAGGTCCTGGGCTGGGTCTTTTGCAGGCACAATCTCATTCACGGTGGTAACAACTCAACGCGGAGCTGATTACACTAGTTCACTCTTCACGATGTCTCCGGAAGTCCTGCTGCTGCTCTTTTATTTTGGGAAAAGACACAGAAACCAACACACACACACACACACACACACACACACACACACACACACACACGCTTTTTTTTCTTACCCATTGTATTGAGATTTTCCCTAGGGAGGAGCTTTGAAAATGCCAGTTATTTCTGTGCTCCCCTTGCCCCCGCCCCCCGCCCATATCTTTGTGAGGGGATGAGAAACTCACCATGATCGAAGACCGTGCCTGCCGTGAACGAAAGTTCTGAGTCATGTTCAGCTTTGCAGGCATACAAGGCTTTCGCCTTCCGGAACGGTGTGCTGTGTGAAAACAGGAGTTTATTTAACATTTTTGAAAAAACCCTTAGAAAGCCCCAGATATTTAATCTCCCTTCTTCCCTTTCCCTGTAAACTACCTAGTCCCCTCTCGTGGGAAGTGCCTGGCAAGGCAGCCAGATGGCAAGACATGAGGTGGGAAAGCTGCAAAGGTCACAGGAGAAAAATGAGAAATATTCAGAGAAAAGCCATAAGCTTCAAGAAACTACACTTCTTGTGGGGTCACTTTGTGCCATGTTAAAACTCTACCTGGGAGTTACAACAGCCAAACAGCGGGAGGGCAGGCTGGGCCCCATTTTTGGAGTGGGAGTGCCTTGTGGGAGGGGAGGGAAGCAGGGGCAGGAAAGAAGTTCCAAGCTGCTCTGGGGAACACGCTCCCAACAGACCCTGTTGAAAGCTGGCAATGCTCAGTGAGTCAAAAAGGAGAAATTCCAGCAAAGCCAAGTTTCAGTTCCAGGCCACGGGCGGACATGAGCTCTCCCAGATGTTCCTGATTTCTTACCAGGCTGGGTCTTGCTGGTGAGGCAGGATTCCAGAGCTGGAGCTCTCCAACCCCCAGGGGAGGGAATAGACAAGGTGCATGAGGGCAATTACACATGTGTGTGCACGAGCCCACACGCGCACCTGTATGGGGAGTGTGGGGAGGAGGAAGAAGGGAGAGGGGACACGAGGCGTTTTGTTTGTTTTGTTTTTGCTTTTCTCATGTCCAATGAGTGTTTACAATCACTCTCACTGTGCATCCGAATCACCTGGGGAATATTTAGAAAATGCAGATGCCTGGGTTCTACCCAGATGTGCAGATATTATATAGGCATCGTTTTTTTTTTTTTTTCTTTTTTTTTTGAGATGGAATCTCACTCTGTCACCCAGGCTGGAGTGCAGTGACACCATCTTGGTTCACTGCAAGCTCCGCCTCCCGGGTTCACGCCATTCTCTTGCCTCAGCCTCCCGAGTAGCTGGGACTACAGGCGCCCACCACCACGCCCAGGTAATTTTTTGTATTTTCAGTAGACACAGGGTTTCACCGTGTTAGCCAGGATGGTCTCAATCTCCTGACCTCGTGATCCACCTGCCTCTGCCTCCCAAAGTGCTGGGATTACAGGTGTGAGCCACCGCACCCGGCTGAGCATCAGTATTTTAAAAAAGCTCTCCAAGTAATTCCAATATGAAATGAGGGTTGAGAGCCACTGTTCTAGAGCAGAGGGTGGCAACCTTTTTCCGCAAAGGGCCAGGTGGTAAATATTTTAAACTTTGTGAGCCACATGGTCTCCATTGTGCAGGCTGATCCAAGTAAATGGTTATCTCGAATTTATTGCTGGGCCATAGTTTACTGTTGTTCCCTCTGGTTTTCTAGGAACCAAGAGATGATGGCCAGGTGGGAAAATATTGGGAAAGCAGGAGAAAATGAAGTGGGACCCCTGGGAATGAAGGAAAGAAGAGTCCTTAGTATTCATCGGCTTCAACAGGAAAACAGCTCTTCCTGGCTAATTATGATGAAAGAATAAAGTTCAGGACAAGGGGCACAGTCTGTGAGCCAAAGAAACCAAGTCTGTGTTGGCCAGCAAGGACCAAATATCCTATGTGCAACTTTCCAGGGAGGAACATAGGAGGCTTTTTTTTTTTTTTTTTTTTTTTTTGAGAAGCTGGGAAGCAGAGAGGAGGAGTGACTTGGCTGTGAAAAGTGCTAAAACAGATAAAAGACTAGACTGACAGGCAAATGGAGCCTGTTATGACATTGAAGGTGAAAGGAGAATCTAGTTCACATTAGCCGGGGTCTCACAGACCAGGTTTTGAGGCAATATTTCTGCCTCTTGATGACAGGGCAGAGCAGGTCCTGGGCAGGGCAGAGCAGGTGGGTAAAAAGCAAAGAGACCAGGGAAGGGAGACTAAAAGTAAGGGAAACAGCATCTGAGGAAAAGCTCCTCTGACTGGATTTTTGCGAACATTACTTATTAACCTCACTAAATAAGGATAATGGGACAAAACAGGGGCAAGCCAGGAAACCAGCAGGGGTATTTGGCAGGCAGAAATAAAAGGGAATGGTCCAGGTGTCCAAGATTATCATTTAAAAGGAGTAACATTCCATTGATATTAGGTTTGTGAAATTGAATCATGAAGTGGCAATAACATAATACATTAAAAAATAACAGACTAGGTGCTGTGGCACATGCCTGTAATCCTAGCACTTTGGAAAGTGGGAGGATTGCTTGAGCCCAGGAATTTAAGACCAGACTGTAGACACCTCCATCTCTACAAAAAAATTTTAAAAATTAGCCAGGCATGATGGGACACGTGTGGAGTCCAGGTTACTTGGGAGGCTGAGGCAGGAGGACTGGTTGAGCCAAGGAGGTTGAGGCCGCAATGAGCAGAGATTGCACCACTGCACTCTAGTCAAGTGAGACCCTGTCTCAAAAAAATGTAAGTAAATAAATAAATAAGCAAGCCAAGAAAGGGCCTTGTTTTTTCCTCAAGTTGATAAGTAGCCAATAGTCTATGGGAGGAATTTTCCCTTGAGATCTCCCTCTACTGCCATAGGATAGGCACAAAAATGGGAGAAATGATAGAAGAGGTGCTTTTAAAGGGGGCCATTTGTATTGCCCAAGGAGTAGGAATGGGTAGCGTTGCCAGATAAAATACAGGACACCTAGTTAAATTTGGATGGCAGATTAAACAATAAATATTTCTTTAGTATACATTATGCCCCAAATATTGCATGGGACATATGTATATGAAAAAATTTTTGTTGTTTATCTACTATCCAAATTTAACTGGGTATGCTGTATTTTTATTTTATTTGCTAAATCTGGCAACCCTACCCAAAAAGTCTTATCTTCTTAAAAGCTTGTCAGCTCAACAACTCAAGTGTCCCGTAACTCCTTCTCAAAGGCCTCAAGCAGTTTGCTTTAGGTAGGGTTCCTACCAAAACAGACAAATCCTGTTGGCAGAAAGATTGTGTTTGTAGGCTTTGGCTCTGATTGAAAAAAAATAAAAAATCTCCACCAGGCATCATTGGTTCTTTGGCTTCCTGTTCTCCACAGTGCATCTCAAAACTGGCTACAGAGAGCCTGGAGCAGTTTTTGGCTGCTTCTGTCACACTGCCCTTCAGACTTCAGCTGGGCCTTTAAAGGCATGAACAAGTTTGGATCCTCCTGCTAGTTCCCTTCTAATTTTCGCCTCTGAGTATGGCACAAGGCCTGGAAAGCACACACAGGAGTTTCCCTCAAATGCCCTTGCAAACCTTGCAAAATGATGACCCATTCTCCATCATATGGCACTACAGGGAGGTGGGACCAGCTAGACCGGCAGGTGGCAAAGGGTTGATCATTTAGGCATAATTTCCAGGGACTCCTGTGCAAATGCAAGTTATGGGTTTGGGGCTGTGGGCTTTTATGGGGGAGGGGTTAGCAAGTGAAAGAAAAGGGAAATATGGAGGGAATGCGTCTCCAGCACCCTTTCTCTACTGTGCTGCAAAAGGCATCTTCATTCCTGACTTTGAACAAAGTCTATAAATGATTTGAAGAGGGGACAGTGATATGGTTTGGCTCTGCATTCCCACCTGAATCTCATCTTGTAGCTCCCATAATTCCCGTGTTGTGGGAGAGACTCGGTGGAGATGACTGAATCGTGGGGGATGGTCTTCCCTGTACTGTTCTCGTAATAGTGATTGGGTCTCATGAGATCTGATGGTTTCAAAAATGGGAGCTTCCCTACACAAACTCTCTTTTTGCCTGCTGCCATCCATGAAAGACAGGACTTCCTCCTCCTTGCCTTCTGCCATGATTGTGAGGCCTCCCCAGCCATGTGGAACTGTAAGTCTGTTAAACATCTTTTTCTTCCCAGTCTTGGGTATGTTTTCATCAGCAGCATGAAAACCGACTAATACAGACAACAGGAAGCAATTTCCAGAGGAGATATCATTCAGAAGTTCATGGGACCACTGATTAGGTCTAATTCAATATTTACTTTTAAAGGCTTTGCTCAGGGAAGGAAATCTGAAGCTTCATGCTCTGGAAGTGGATTTGGGGGAGGCCTCAATGGACCTGAATAATGGGTGTATACCACCACCTCTTTGCTATACACTGCAGTATACAGATTTTGGCCCTCTCTGTTCCTCTGATGAGCTAACTCCCCAGCAATGTTGCTATCTGTGCTCCCCTGGGCACACATACTTAGCCCAACTCTGCCTTGACTTTTTTTTTTTTTTTTTTTTTTTTTTTTTTAAGATGGAGTCTAGCTCTGTCACCCAGGCTGGAATGCAATGGTGCGATCTTGGCTCACTGCAACCTGTGCCTCCCAGGTTCCAGCAATCCTCCTGAGTAGCTGGGATTACAGGCGCCTGCCACCATGCCTGGCTAATTTTTGTACTTTACTAATTAGTAGAGATGGGGTTTCTCCATGTTGTCCAGGCTGGTCTTGAACTCCTAACCTCGGGTGATCTCCCCGCCTCAGCCTCCTGAAGTGCTGGGATTACAGGTGTGAGCCACTGCGCCCTGCCTGCCTTGACTATTTCAAGAGGGCAGCTTCCTAAAGGGTGTCCAAATGGTGCTATTCTAACAATGGCCAGGGGAGGAGGTACTGACTGATCGTGACCCCAGACACACAAGATGGGCAGATTCTATTGCCACTGCCCTCTGTCAATCTGGAAAGACTTTGGGAGGTAGGAAGAGGTAGGAAGGAAAAACAGTCTGGAAATATTTGGGGAGATGAAAACGAGTGAAGAGGTAAAGATACTTGACAAGAAACAGGGCCCCAAAGCTCAGAGTCACAAAAACGTGAGTAGCATCAAGGCAGAGAGGACATTTTAGGATTTTAGCTGAGTGATGCCACTCTCGAGTCTCTTAACCCATTTTGTCCAAAGGGCCAATATTTTGAAGATTTTTACTCCATTTTGATAAAAATGAAGGAACTACATTCTCCTAAAGCCCAAGTTACTCTAATGAGTGAGTGAGGCATTTTGGAAGCTGACTTGTCTGTGGTCACTTAGTTTCCTCTGGTTCAGGTCCGTATGATCTAATGAGACTAATCCATGCTATTTCTGGTATCTTAAAAAGTTAATGTCTCCCAAAGTGCCCAGAAGATGTCCAAGGAATGATTAGGAAATCACTAGAATGTCAGGAAGACATGATCTGAAAATTTCCCTTATTTATAGAGTGAGAAAAAAAAGAATTTATTGAAAAGCTCCTTCCCATCATCCGGGACAAAGCCAGGTAGAAAGCTGTATAAAACCTAAAAGAGCAAGCCAGGCTCTGGGCTGGGAGCTGCATGGAAACTCAAAGCTGGGGTTACCCACGTGTTTGGAGGAAAGAGTGCTGAGCTGAGGGGGAGAAGTCCTGAATTCTGGACTGGCTCTCATTTAGTCATGTCATTGTGTCCAAGTCACCTCACTGTGCTTTAGTTTTCTTTTTCCACAATAGGTTTCAGGCCATTTCTCTTCTTATTCTCACATGAGGATAGAACGAAATGATAGATGTGTAAGTGCCTAGTGGGGAATAAAGTAATATATGTATCTGTATCTATATAAATAGCATGGGGTTTTCTTTTCTTCTAAAAGTGAAACTCGGCTTGACCAATTATTTAAGCCTCTCTGCTGGATCCACCCTTTGGAGAAAAAGACAGAAGAGAAAATACTCCCAAAGCCCAAAACGCTTCTGATGCTTAAAACTGGGCTCTACTATCTGGTTGTCTGAAAGCCGAGACTAAGCGTGAGAGAGAAGCATGTTCAGGAGTTTCACAGCATAGGAATTCTGCAGGATCCCTATTCATTCTTTTCCTGGTTGTAAAGAGCTCTTTTTTTCCCAAGGAGCACAAGAGCAAATAACTTAAGTGCGGAAGTCACAAAAGCAGGGAAAGCTACAGCATGGCCCTGAGAAGAGGAACTAGGTCAAGCTGCTCTCCCTCAGAGAGAGGTAGTGCCTGTTCCCAGGACAGCTCAGGCTTCATGACACACAGAGACAGAAGCAGGCTGGGAGCATGGATGGTTCTGGGAGTATATGGGGGACAAGGAGGCATAAGCCATGAGCAATTTAAGAGAAATCACTTCGTCTCTCAAGCTTTTATTCTGTGTTCTATTTGGCTCTCCCACACTGGATCTGGTCTAAGTGACTCGGTGTCACTGCTCAGGGAAGCCCAACCCTGCAAATAAATGTTGCCTGATGCTACCTGATGAAAAGGAGAGAAGAAAAGGTTGGCACGTGTCTCAACACTGTTCCTGCTTATGTTATCTTATACCAAAGCACAGCGAGCACATGAAATTGAGAGAGCCGTCAAAACCAGAGTCTGATTCAGGAGGTGCTCCTTCGCCTAACTCTAGGCACCAGAGAGATTAGTTCAGAAACTTGAGTCAGGGTTAAAAAGGGTGTGAAAAATGCCATGCTGGTTTCATGCAAATGGTCCCTTTTAGCTCTGGTCTCTTAGGATGGAACCACAGGAGAGCAGAGGCAGCCCCCTGTTGTCCCTGGCCAGCTTTGGATAAACGGGAACAGATTGGTCATCATCCGAGATTTTACCTGGAGTCTTCACGTACCGCTTCTTCTGGCCTGTCAAAAAGCAAGTGCAGGTTTGGATGGCAGGGAACAAAGTTGACGAGGAGGCTGAACACTGCATGAAGAGAGGACCAAGCCAATGAGAGAACAACGGCAGCAACAGAAAACCAAACAAACCCTGCAACAGACCTGACGGGGGAGGAGTCGCTGGACGTGGATGAGGTGGGCATAGGGCTGGATGGCGCCGAGAACATGGGCCAAGATGGCGAGAGGGGTGAAGTTGGGCTTGGATTCGGGGGGCTGCAAGACATAACAACCAGAAAACTTGTCAGCACACAGGGAAACCACAATGGGAGCACAGGAGGTCATGGGAGGCCAGATGACGGAAAGCTGGGCAGAGCAGAGGAGCACCGAAACCCAGGGACGTGCTGTCAGGGCCATGTCACAGTCCTCCAGACCAAACCTCCGCATCCAAGTAACGTCTGCTCTGTAATTCCTCGGAGTATAAACGAGCTTTGCCCAGCAGAACAACTGCTTTTCAGGTGATAGAAGCTTCTTCAATCATGTCCATTGGTGACAAATGCCCTGAGCCCATGCACATGAGCTCCCACACACACATGCTATCACCAGCCTTGTTCTGAGGCAGGGCTAGCTTATAGTGAGCCTTCAGCCTCCACTCCTGGGAGAGTGTTTTTCAGGTTATGTCTCAGCAGAAATGACCATTTTTTTTTTTTTTTCTTCTGGGCCACAAAGGCCATTCAGTGAGAGAATAATTTCCTGTTTGCATTTTTAACTAGATGGGCTGTGTGCCACTGGAGACCTGAAGTACTGCATGAAGAAGGCGATAGCCGATGGAGGTGAATACAGATACACCTCTTGGGAGAAGGTATGCAATTACCAGCAGAATGCGGTTCCTCTGAGGTTTGCTGCCCGGGCTTGCCCCTTCTCCTTTCGTGGAATTTGGGCATTAGGATACTCAAAGGAAAAGCCCCAGAGGGAAGGCAACGAAAAAAATGAACTGAACCTTCAATTTGTTCTTTTTGTTCTTTGACGGGTGGCTAATGAAAAGTTTGGAGAGGAAAGGTTGAAATTACTCACTGAAATGTGGCTTGTGGATTTTAATTGGTTGTGTTAGCCCTTGGACTTATTTCCACAAATGACACAAGCACCTTCACAACTCTGTGAAATCATACATCACAAATAGGGCAAACACCAATGACTGAGAGAAACCAGTTCAGCCACACCACCACTTGCCACCCTTGAATCTCAGCAGACTGCTGGACTGTTTGAAGTAAGCACTTCATGGGGGCAAAAATGACAGAAATCCAGTTCAAGGGGAACAGGCTTTCTAAGCATACTGCAATTTAGCAGGCACACACAAACGTCCTACTTACTGGGACTTCCCTGGGGTTATACCAATTCAAACATGACACCCAAGAGTAGCCCTAATTACTTACTGTTGTAACTCCTATAGACAAATTAACAGCAAAAACCACAGCGTGAGTTCATCAGAGAGGCTCAAACTAATGTGACTGATAAACACTTTATTAAATTTAATTATGTATATTTTTAGAATATAAATTCCATGAGGCAGAGGCTTTTGTTTTGCTTACTGCTATATATCCAACGTCTAAAATAGTGTCTGTAGGTATTATATTTAACAAATCATTATTGAATAAACTAATGAATCTCATTTACACACCCGAAAAGCCCACAAACAGGTACTGCTATAATTCCCATTTCACAGATGTGGAAACCCGGGCTAAGCTGAGGCTTCCCTAAGGATACCCAGCCTATAAGTAACAGGGCTGAGGTTCAAACCTCATCTGCTGATTCTAAGGCCAGGGCTCCTGCAGCCAGTGTACTCCCTCTGAGATAGCAGGACTTGCCCTGTTCCTCTAGCCTGTGCCAAGCTTCTTTACAGACGCAGTCACAGCATTAGAATTCTTCTTAACCACTGATTCATGTGTTTCCTTTAGATCCCTCCCCTATTTGCATGGGAAAATGACAATACAGTGATAGAGAATCACAATAAGACTCAACATATTCTAAATTCCAACAGAATCCCCAATCCTGCCTCCAGTGTTCGCTCTGGCAGATTCATATAGCAGATGGAATTCACATAAGAGAAGAAATAAAATGGAAAGAGTATGACTCTTTAAAACTTTTTTTTTGTGAATCCAGCAAAAGCTAGTCATTGAGCACTTAGTATATTCAAGACAATAAATGATATTTGCCAAGGTCCCTTGACCTCAAGAGCTTAAAATATATTTGACAAGAAGCAACAGATTTAAAAACAATAGTAATGTAAGACAGTAAGATCGATCAGCTGAGGGCTAAGCTATTATTAGCTTAATACCCGGCTCCCCCTTGATTCTGTCTCGAGTCCTAGGAAAAGTGTCAACTTCTTTCTACTGTGCAGTCCCCATTTTCTTCCACAGTTTCTGCTAGTCAGAGAGGCCTCACTTTCTCAGTCCTCTCAACACAACCCCGCCCCACCAGACAATGACCTAGTAGGCAAAGCTTGGCAACAACTTTCAAACCACAACCCAGTCCAGGAACCCAAGCAGAACCAGGGACAATTTGGAGGTTCAAGAGAACAGCCCAGACCCACGGGCTTTTACCAATGTGTTCTTTTGGTCAGTGGTTACCACAGGACAATTAAAAAGTCCTTCCAACTTTTTTTTTTTTTTTTTAATGACTTTAATAAGTAGGAAACACCTCCAGCTTCCTATTCCATCTGTACCAAGAATTATGCCTTTGGCTAATGGCATAGTTGGGAACATATTCTGTGAACACAATGTGGGTTCTAAATGGTTTTCACATCCTCAGATATCTAAGTGGTTCTTGGCCAGAAGTACATGGCTGAAATTATCTGGGGGTGCGGCTGGAATGCAGGATATTCGTAACTATTATAATAACTTGCTCCTCAATCCCCATGTTGATTATCATAGTATCAACTGCAATTTTTTTTTTTTTTTTTTTTTTTTTTGGAGACAGAGTTTTGCTCTTGTCGCCCAGGCTGGAGTGCAATGGTGCGATCTTGGCTCACTGCAGCCTCTGCCTCCTAGGTTCAAGCTATTCTCCTGCCTCAGCCTCCCAAGTAGTTGGGATTATAGATCCCCGCCACCATGCCTGGCTAATTTTTTGTATTTTTAGTAGAGACAGGGTTTCACCATGTTGGTCAGGCTGGTCTTGAACTCCTGACCTCAGGTGTTCCACCCACCTTGGCCTCCCAAAGTGCTGGGATTACAGGCATGAGCCACCGTGCCTGGCCTCAAATGTAATTTTTAACAACAGAATTTCAGAATTTCATTTGTTTGTTTATGGTTTAGCCATAGCAGTAACATTTGGTATTAAGTGACCACTTTTTAACATTTATTACCACTATGTTTGAATTGGTATAATAATAAAATGCATACTCCATAGTACTTCTGTGATTTTTTAAAATTAAAGTTCTGGGATACATGTGCAGAATGTGCAGGTTTCTTACACAGATATACAAGTGCCATGGTGGTTTGCTGCACCCATCTACATTAGGTATTTCTCCTAATGCTATCCCTCCCCTAGCCCCCTACCCCCTGACAGGCCCTGGTGTGTGATGTTCCCCTCCCTGTGTCCATGTTTTCTCATTGTTCAACTCCCACTTAGGAGTGAGAACATGCGGTGTTTGGTTTTCTGTTCCCGTGTTAGTTTGCTGAGAATGATGGTTTCCAGCTTCATCCATGTCCCTGCAAAGGACATGAACACATCCTTTTTTATTGCTGTATAGTATTCCATAGTGTATATGTGCCACATTTTCTTTATCCAGTCTATCATTGATGGATATTTGGGTTGGTTCCAATATTTGCTATTGTGACTAGTGCTGCAATAAACATACATGTGCATGTGTCTTTATAGTAGAATGATTTATAATCCTTTGGGTATATATCCAGTAGTGGGATTGCTGGGTCAAATGGTATGTCTGGTTCTAGATCCTTGAAAAATCACCACACTGTCTTCCACAATGGTTGAACCAATTTGCACCCCCAGCCACAGTGTAAAAGCTTCCTATTTCTCCACATTTCTCTCCAGCATCTGTTGTTTTCTGACTTTTTAATGATTGCCATTCTAACTGGCATGAGATGGTATCTCACTGTGGTTTTGATTTGCATTTCTCTAATGACCAGTGATGATGAGCGTTTTTTTCATATGTTTTCTGGCCACATAAATGTCTTCTTTTGAGAAGTATATGTTCATATAATTCACCCGCTTCTTGATGGTTTTTTTTTTCTTGTAAATTTGTTTAAGTTCCTCGTAGATTCTGGATATTAGCCCTTTGTCAGACAGATAGATTGCAAAAATTTCCTCCTATTCTGTAGGTTGCCTGTTTACTCTGATGATAGTTTCTTCTGCTGTGCAGAAGCTTTTTAGTTTAATTGGATCACACTTGTCAATCTTGGTTTTTGTTGCCATTGCTTTTGGTGTTTTAGTAATGAAGTCTTTGACCATGCCAATGTCCTGAATGGTATTGCCTAGGTTGTTTTTTGGGTTTTTACAGCTTTAGGTCTTACGTTTAAGTCTTTAATCCATCTTGAGCTAATTTTTGTATAAGATGTAAGGAAGGGGTCCAGTTTCAGTTTTCTGCATACGGCCAGCCAATTTATTAAACAGGAAATCCTTTCCCCATTGCTTGTTTTTGTCAGGTTTGTCAGAGATCAGATGGTTGTAGACGTGTGGCGTTATTTCTGAAGCCTCTGTTCTGTTCCATTGGTCTATATATCCGTTTTGGTATCAGTACCATGCTGTTTTGGTTACTGGAGCCTTGTAATATAGTTTGATGTCAGGTAGCGTGTTCCCTCCAGCTTTGATCTTTTTGCTTAGGATTGTCCTGGCTATATGGGCTCTTTTTTGGTTCCATATGAAATTTAAAGTAGTTTTTTCTAATTCTATGAAGAAAGTCAATGGTAGCTTGATGGGGATAGCATTGAATTTATAAATTACTTTGGGCAGTATGGCCATTTTCATGATATTGATTCTTCCTATCCATGAGCATGGAATGTTTTTCCATTTGTTTGTGTCCTTGTCTTATTTCCTTGAGCAGTGGTCTGTAGTTCTCCTTGAAGAGATCCTTCACAACCCTTGCAAGTTGTATTCCTAAGTATTTTATTCTCTTTGTAGCAATTGTGAATGGCAATTGGAAAGCAAAAAATAAAAATAAAAAATAAAAAAGCAGGATTGCAATCCTAGTCTCTGATAAAACACTTTAAACCAACAAAGATCAAAAAAGACAAAGAAGTACATTAAATAATGGTAAAGGGATCAATGCAAAAAGAAGAGCTAACTTAATGCAACAAGAAGAGCTAACTATCCTAAATATATATGCACCTAATACAGGAGCACCCAGATTCATATAGCAAGTTCTTAGAGACTTACAAAGAAACTTATACTACCACACAATAATAGCGGGAAACTTTAACACTCCACTGTCAACATTAGACAGATCAAGACAGAAAATTAACAAGGATATTCAGAACTTGAACTCAGCAATGGACCAAGCAGACCTAATCAACATCTACAGAACTCTTCACTTCTGTGATTTTTTAAATGACTAAAGAAATTATGCCTTTTGTTTATTTGTACTTTAGAGTCATGGCAATAAACCTATCAACAATACTACTGCACATTTTTATGTACCACAATGATGCCTATTGCAACAGAAGGACTGTAAACAGACGAACACTCCTCCAAGAAATAAAGAGCACATTGTATTTTGGTTCTGATGCAAAACTAAAGGTGTATGACTACGCATTCTCATACTCATAGAACAAACACATATGTGAGATATAAGACGCACAGGGATGGTTATTATGGCCCAGGACTCTGTAGAATCTTAAATTCTCCTTTCACTACAGAAGTGTCTGGCTGTAGGTTACTTAAAAATGACAACGGCAGACAAAATAAATAAATAAATAAAATAAAAATCTTGCTCCCTCCAGCCTCTCATCAAACCCAAAACAAAACAGACAAATTTCAAAATGGTCAATTTCACTCCTGGCTCTGAAACCTCCAATATCAAATTTGCAACCCCTTTCCCACTAATGAAGCCAAGGATAACAAACAATTAAAAAGAGGATAAAATGATTTTATAACTACAATTCTAGCAGACGACTCCTAAAGGCATTCCTACAACCCTCAGAGTCCAGATGGGTGTATTGAGCTGAATACCCAGTGCCCCTAAATATTCCTGGGTTCCTGCCAGGCCCCCACATCTAGGCGCAATGACAGCAACAACATGGCATATACTTAAGCATGGAAGGAACATTTCCTGGTCTGGTTTGGATTCAACTGGTAGGCTTACATCCACTTTAGTTTGCTGGTCCACAGTGTCCTCAAAAGGAGTCAGACAGTCCCAGTCAGTCTCTCTGAAATTCACTGGACAGTGAAAGAATAACGGTTTAGGAAGATAAGGCTAAAAGGTTTGGCAGCATACTGGGTTGTGGCTGATAGTTCAAGTACAGTGTGTAGCAATATCATCAGCTTGACACCCTTCTGTGGTGACTCACTTGAATGATGGAACATCTGCTGGACCAGCCAGGGAATGCCTGCCGTACTGTGGCAGGGCTGCCCAGGCAGGCTCCCAGTGTGACAAGGGATGTGGCAGACCCTCTCTGGTCTCCACACCACAGTAGTAGAGCTACTACAAGATGAAAGGTTCTGTTACTGGAGGAGTAAGCTGGCCGTGAAGAAGGAAGTTAATCTTTCAAAATTCTAATAATGAAAATTACCGACGGCCTTGTAGAAAATTGGAAAATACCAAAAATAAAGAAGAAAAGGAATACAATCATACATAATTTATGCCACTGATAATCACTGTTAACACTTTGGCATATTTGTCCTCGCTTTTTTTGGAGAATTATACTACACATGTAGTTAATACCCTGCTTTTTTTCCACTTAATAAGGCATTTTCCAATGCCATTATATAGCCTTTGATAACATATTTTAAAAATGGCTACAGGTGTTCTATTGTATGGTATATTCTGATTTATGTAACCATTTTCTTATTGTGTACATTCAGACTCCTATCCCCCTTTAGCTATTATAAATAATATTGCAACTCACATCTTTGTAGAGGATCCCTGCCAGTGTCTCAATTGTGTCCTTAGCATAAATTCCTGAAAGTAAAATTAGTGGGTCAAAGGCTAGGAGTTTCTTTTAAAGGTCTTGATATACCATGCCAATAGCTTTCCAGAAAGGTTCTACTGCTGTGCATTTCCACCAACATTGAGAATTCCTTCTCACCATGACACCACCAACATTAAGCATGATCATTAGAAAAAAATTAGATGGACATTTTTTCAGTGTTCAGAGGTTACCTTGGACTCTTTACTTTCCTGATATTTTCAGTGATATATGAATGAATACAATTCCCTGCCTGTGTTGTTTCCACATGGAAGCAATGTTTAATTTTCCAAAGGGCATTTTGACAAGACGGTCGTATGGGGAAGAAGACAGGCAGATGGATAGACAGACAGATATCCACAACCTGGAGACATGAGACCCCCTAGTTGAAAGGTATGGCTGCTCCCAAAGGAAAAGAGAGTAGTGGATTTGTAGCTTAGTGTAGGACTTTCAAAACAAGGATGAAGTAGGAGGGATGAGGCACACAAGGAAGGGCCTGAGAGTCTTGCACTAAGAGTCTCCGCAGTGTCAGACTATGGAGAAGCAGTAAAATTGGCATTTGCACGCCTCTGCCAGGCAGTGGCTGATGATCTGCAGTCCAGGTCCCCAATCATATGTCTCAGGCCTGGGCTGAGCCTTGGATCACCGGCCCAGGGCTCATCTTAATGCTGTCAGTTCCCCTTCCGGGTTAGACTGTTAACTGGGGATGGTGCTATTTAAGTAACAGGGGGCGGCTTTAATTTTCCCTATGATGAAAAAGAGAAGAAAATTCCATGAAAATCTAAAATGTCCTATCTAACCTAATCCCATTTCACTGAATTCTTCTTCCTTGGAAAATATCCCTTTATGGTTTGACTTAAGGTAGAGGGAAATCAAACTTTAGCCAAGAAAACAGAGCCAAAAGGAATAGCGGTAAATTGGCTAGTGGTAAACCAGACCAAATGACACAAAACCAGTTTTTATCTGTTGAAAATTTGAAGATATATATTCCTTATGTGTGTCCACTCAAGCTTTTACAACACAGAAATCCTGTATAAGTCCTAACCTCCTGGATTTTCAGTATATACTTCACAACTTTATGAGCAGAAAAAATCCACATGTCCCTGAGCTTGACTGTTCCATGTTCTTTTCTATTACTCATGTGCAGATGTCTTTGCACAGATTATTTCCCCTCATCTAATATAATTTAACATGCATTTTTATTTAAAAAATGACAGAGTTCTGTTTCTTATTTTAACGAAACTAGTGAAATCCCCTTAAGGTCTTAACAATAATAGGGAATTGCATTTTAAAATACTTCTTCAATAATTTGCTTTAAAAATAGCTTGACTAGTGTACAATGCAGTGATTCTGTTTTCTAGCTTTAAAAAAATTTTGTTAAAACTATTGGGTACTGTGGCTACCACCTGGGAGATGGGATCATTCATACCCCAAACCCCAGCATCACACAATATGCCCATGGAACAAACCTGTACATGTATTCCCTGAATCCAAAAGTTGAAATTATTTACATGAATAAAATAATTTATGAAGTTTTAAATAAACTTTAAACTTAGATGGGGTGAGTAGGAATGGCAAGTAATTCCATGATTTAAACAAAATTCAAGATTTTGGAATAGCACATACATCATCCTTAATGTTCCCCAAGTCAATAATCTGAATCTTTTCCCATTGAATAATACAGAAATATGAGGTAGAGGGAAAAATTCCAGATTGGAAACAAAGACACCTGGACAACAGTCCTAGTTCAACTGCTCATTGTACAGAAAAACCTCAAGGGAAAGGGCCAGAAAGGTTAAATGGGCAGAATGCTTCTATTGTGCACCATGGCTCACAATACTTATTGAGCTTAATATTCTTTCCTGTTGAACCTAAGTGTAGCCTCTCAATCTTTTCCAATACCACATTTCAGGCACAACAGAATTTCCCAGAATAAAAATTATTTACTTTCTCTCAACTAAAAAATTTCACAATTTATGAATTCATTTTTTAAAAAACACTAAAGCATTTTGGGGGCATTATGAAGTGTTCATATGGTAACATTTGCTATTTCAAAAGATATGAATAGTTGCTAAGAAATCCCAATACTTCCTTACTAGGCATATAACTCTTAAATTGAATGCAGTACAATTGCCTTTCTCTACATAATGAAGATATTGTGCTTGCCAAAACAAATTCACTCAAGTAACATAAAAATAAAAGGAAAGCAATAGTGCTACTACATCCAATCTTTCATTGTTCTGGGGTATAATCTAAAGCCACTGTTTAAATGTTAGAGATGTTTAAACATGATTCTTAAAATCTGTAAGCAAGAAACTATGACTGTCTCAGGGGGTTGAGAGTGTGGAACTGAATGTACAGATATGGACTGTACATTCACTTTTTTATTTATACTGTTTGGAATTTATCATGGGTCTATACTATTTTATACTACTAGTGGAAAGTGCTCTTTTATACATGGTGCTAGAATAACTGGATATCTCTATGGAAAAAAATGACACAATCCCCTACCTCACACCATACATAACAAATGTGTCCCAGATGGATTATAGACCTAAATGCCAAAGGCAAACAATAAAGATTTTAGAAGAAATAACTCCAGAAACTGAAGGTTCCCAAACAGAGGTTGGAATTTATCCAATAGGGCATAGAGAGGGCATATCAAAAACAATATTAAAAGAGTAAAAAGGCAGCCTACAACATACAAATGAGCAAAGGGTTTATAACCAGACTATGTAAAGATTTCCTACTGGTGAGTAAAGACAACCAAGTGGAAAATGAGCAAGAAACCTGAATAGGGATATTAAAAGAGAAAATCCAAAAGAAAAGGCACTCAACCTTTCTGCACTGCAGGAAATGCAGATTAAAACCACAGTGAGACGTTACTGCACACCCACCAGAATGACTAAATAGTTAACATCAAAATGCTGAAAATACCAGAGGTTTATGAGGATGAGGTACATCCATAATTCATATTTTGCTGCAGGAGGGGTGTAAATTGCTACTATCATTTTCAAAAATAGGGTAGCATTATCTATCAAAGGTGAAGATATTATTCTCTCGGACCCAGTAGTTCCATTGCTAGACATACACCCTAGAGAAAGGTGTGTTATGTGTACACTGGAAGACGTGTATTAGAATGTGTATAGCAAATTATTTGTAAAAGCAGAGACTGGAAATTCAAAATTTCAGAAAAAGTAGAATGAAAAAATAATTCTCGTGTATTAATACAATAGTGTACTCTACAGCAATGAAAATGAACTACAGCAACATAAATGACTTAAATATGGTTGAGCAAACGAAGTCGAACTCAAAAAAATAAAATACTGCATATAGGCATATATACAGTCTATCCTCATTATTTCCATATTCTTTATTAGCAAATTCACCTACTTGCTAAAATGTATCTGTAACCTCAAAATCAATACTTTTTTGAAACAAAGCTCTGCCTTGTTTCAGCTTTCATACTGTAAACAAGTGTCTGTTCAAAGTCTACCTGGTACCACGTTTTTGTGTTCTTCGATGGTGATTTTGCCATTTAAAATGGCCCCTAAGCATACAGCTGAAGCACTGTCAAGTGTTCCTAAGCACAAGAAGGTTGTGATGTGCCTTACAGAGAAAATGTGTATGTCAGATGAGCTCCAGGCATGAGTTAATGGTGCTGCTGGTCCTAAGTTCAATGTTAATAAATCAATAGTAATATTAAATAAGGCGTCTTTAAGTAGAAATACACAAAAAACAGGGTGATGTATTGATCAGGTGATGAAAATGTGTGACCAGGGGCTTGCAGAAAGCTCACTCTGTATTTCTCCTCCATGTAACGGCTTAGTATTCAGTAATTCCATGTTTGCAGTGACTTTACAGAACATGACTACCATGAATAACATAATAATGTATTTATGAGGTAAAAACATAAATAAAAACTAATTGATTCCCATAAACATGAGATTAGACATTACCCTTGTAGGGAAGAAGAAGACTGTGATGAGGGAGGAGAAAGCAAGAGATGTGGACACCAGCACGGTTGCAGTTCTTAACCGGGTGTCGGGGGGTAGTTACTAAATAATAATTTAGTATTATTTAGGGGGTGTTTGCTAAATAACAATTTGTGAAGATGTACATTTATATTTCATGTACTTTTTAATACATGTTCAAATCTATCTTAAAACATATGGATAGTAAATACCTTAACATATTAGCAGCATTCTCTGGGTGATGAGATTAAAGGTAACTTTGAAATAGCTTTATTTTTTTAGAGTAGCTAGAGGTTCACAGCAAAACTGAGCAGAAAGTACAGAGTTCCCCTAGACCCCCTGTCCCCATACATGAAGTTTTTGTGTTTTTAAAACATATTTTTGCAATTAACATGTTACTTTTATAACCACAATTTAATAAATATTACAAAAAAAAAAAAAAAAAACAATTCTCCCCAGCCACCCAAACTGCGACTTTCACTTCATAGAATAAGGATGTTTAATAGAGGCAAAATGATAGTTCAGCCTTTGTTGCACCAATCCATGGTTTAGGTTGCACAATACAGTTGGCAGCTCCCAACTTGTATTGTTTCTCTGCCTACTGCACTGAGAAATTATGTTGACTCTTTTAGAGACTTTTTTATTTTGGTAAACTTATTACAGTAAATCAGTGGTCTCTTCCTTTTACCCGGGGTAGGGGGACATCAAGGAGGGTGTCTCTGATGTAGCATTCTGAGTAAGCTGTACAACATGTTAACAACACAGGCTGAGAGGCATTGGCTCTCTGGCATACTTTCCTATATGGTTTACTTTCAGGGAATAGTTCCTGTTTGGACTAGGGAGAGGAAAAAGATTTAATAAGAATCTAAATGTCCACTGCTGAAAACAAAGGAGTATCTAAAATTAGCAGCAGTAGCCCAAGGCATTTCAGCTCCCGGGTAACCCTGGAGAGAGGAGATTCCTTGAGTAAGGAGCCTACAATATTTCACTATGTTCAGGACTTTTCAGCAATAGAAGCAGCACTTCTGCTAAGGACAATGTCCAGGATGATTAAGTTAAACTCTTGCAAATGCACAAACCTTGGTCCAGATACTATGAAAGGCAGATGAGGCTGAGAGATAAGGAGAGATAAACTTGGATGAAAAGGCTGAAAGTCTCCAAGTCTTTTTCTTTCCCTCCAAGTGAATAGCAGACTTCCCTCTAATTCTGGTGCTTATTTAGTCGTCTAAACATGTGGAAAATTGTCTCTGATCTGATTTTAATCTACTCAAGCTTCTTCTTTACTCCATTTATATTTTCCACACCTGGCCCTGCTCCTTTAGCGTGACCATTCACAAACCTGACATTCTCCCTGTGTTCCCGCTGGCCCTCCACAATGGCTGGCGCAGGCTGCCGTGGTGGAATGTAATCTTACTAGGCTTCACGGTGATTTTTACCCCTTGTTCATTTGGTTCTGAAGAGCTTATTGACTTTACTGGAAAAAAACTTTAAATGATTTTCCAGCAAACTCACCCTTTCCACTGGAGAAAAAGAGTTTTACCATCTGTGAATAAAAACAAACTGAAGAAAAATCATTTTTATATTCTCTTCTAGTTATTGTACTTCAAAACCAAATATCTACAGAGAAGTCAATGAAAAACAGACATGGCAAAACACAATTCTGATCTCACAAAATTATAATTTCTATTTTTTTTCAAATCTGAGGTGGATCCAAATGCACTCTGGATAATCTATGAGTTGACTTACAGTGCAAAAAGGTTTTATACATAAATGCTTAACTTAAGAGAACTATTCTTGGTGAACATTTCAAAATTCAAATCTGATGATCACATCATTTCTCTGCTTAAAACATTTCAATGCTTCCCCATTGCTCACAGGATAAAGGCCTTCTCACCTAGACCGTTACAAGAATCTTCAGCCTGTTTTCTTTACCTTTTACCATTCCAGTCCATCCTACTGTGCACTGTAAGTACATACAGCTGCTAAAGACATAGCTTAACAAATATTTGTTGAATGTTGTTGAATGAAGAGCATTTTCCTGCTCATAAACTTCTCGTTACTTAACGAATGTAGAATAAATTCCTTACTCTGGCAGACTGGAATAGTAGTTACAGTTTATTCTAGAATTTTTGCATTCCCCTTCTTCTGGTTCATTTGGAGAAGTTCTTTTCCATCCTAAGTGACCCAGGTGGGTCCAGTGTCCCACTGATTTCACTGCAGGGGCAGGCCTGAATCACATGCATTGAACCCTTCTTCATCTGTGGAGTCTAATAAAGTAGTCCCCCTTATCCTTGGTGGTTATGTTCCAAGATGCTCAGTGGATGCCTGAAACCGGGGATAGTAGCGAACTATGTATATACTATGTTTTTTATATGTATATATCTATGGTAAAGTTGAATTTATACATGTAGGCACAATAAGAGATGAACAACTACAAAAATAAAACAATTAAAATAATATAATGAAAATTACGTGAATGTAATCTCTCAAAATATCTTACTGTACCACAAATCTTAACAGCCTCAGCATATATTTTTCCTTCCTTAAGTCAGTAACTTTCACCTTTCACTTACAGGAAGCACTTTACGGCTTCTCTTTAGCATATGCAAATTGCCAGCATTACCATTCTTGGACTTTGGGGCCACTGTTAAGTAAGGATTATTTGAAAATAAGCACTGTAGGCCTGGCGTGGTGGTTCACGCCTGTAATCCCAGCACTTTGGGAGGCCAAGGTGGGTGGATCACCTGAGGTCAGGAGTTCAAGACCAGCCTGGTCAACATGGTGAAATCCTGTCTTTACTAAAAATACAAAAATTAGCCGGGTGTGGTGGCGTATACCTGTGATCCCAGCTATTCAGGAGGCTAAGGCAGGAGAATCACTTGAACCTGGGAGGCGGAGGTTGCAGTGAGCCGAGATCTTGCCACCGCACTCTAGCCTGGGTGACAGAGCGAGACTCTGTCTCAAAAAAAAAGAAAAAAAGAAAAAAAAAGAAAATAAACACTGTAATACCTGGAGTCAATCTGATAGCTGAGGTAGCTAATAAGCAACTAAAGTGTGGCTAGTGTCCACAGTGTGGACATGTTGGGCAAAGGGATGATTCCTGTCCCGGGGAGCAAGACTTCATCATGCTACTTGGAATGCTACGCAGTTTAAAACTTACAAATTATTTATTTTTGTAATTTTTCATTTAATATTTTCAGACAGTTGTTGACCATAAGTAACTGAAACCAAGGAAGGCAAAACCGTGAATAAGGAGAGCCTACTGCATATGAATGCTCTTCTTTCTGGATCCAACAATGAAATGTATTGGCTTAGGGTGACCAGAGATCTTTTTTCATATTATATGGCCAACATCTGTCCGCAAATGAAGTTAAAATGAAAAAAAAGAGGGAAGAAGAGCCAAGCAAAATAATAATTTGGGCTCTTAAATCCAAACGTGCTGAGCGTTAGATCCACCGTGAGACTTCCCAAAATGTCAGTTTATGACTTCCATTTCTTTCCCTTAAGCTAGCTGGGTTTCCTCATTTCAAGGCCTTTCACAACAGAGCCCCAACTCCCCTCTCAGTACTCATTACTTGCCTTCAAAGTCCCCAGGGCTCTCCAGGTCGGCAAACTTTTTCTTAAGGGGCCATCAAATAAATAGTTTAGACATTGCAGGCCAAGAGGCAAAACTGAGAATATTATTGAGGTACTTATATAACCATTTAAAATGTAACAATGGAAAAACAGTCTTTTCTCACAAGCCATAGAACAAACAGGCACCTGGATGGATGTGGCCTGTGGGCCTTGGTTTGCCTACCCCTGTTCTAGTCAAATGGTTTTACTTGTGCCTTGAGTGTGCTTTAAGCTTTTGCATCTCCATGTTCTTGCTGATGCTGCTATTCCCATATGAAATGCCTTTCCCTTTCCCATAACCACCGCTCACCTGCCATTCAAAGCCCATTTCAAATGTGACCTCCTTGCTCAGGCTTCTTTGATATCACAATGAGTTTGATCTTTCTCCAGTGAGTTAGATCTTTCTCCTTGGAATCTTCAAGGGCTGTGTTTTTCTTCAGGTCTTGATGCTACATTGAATTGCAGTTGTCTTATCCCTCTTTTATCTCTTGCACACTGTGAATGCTTGGAACTGACAATATCTAAAGACTGTATTTTAAAGAAAGACTCCACAGGATCAAGTAAATAGTTAAAAGAAAGGAAATGGATCTACCAGAAACCAACGGTAAGACTGCTGGCAGACAGGGAAGGTAGACATTTCTGAGTCAGAATTATCTGATGTCATAAAACGGTATAGCTCTCATTCTGGTGTTGTCATGACAGCTCCACATACGGCCACTTGCCGGCTTGCCTAAGACAGTTAGGCCTGACAAATACGACGGAAGTGGAGATTCAGACATTTCATTTCTGGTGGGGAGGGAGACAGGCACGTTGGGCATAAACTTGGATGAATGCCTGTGTTTCAGTATTCATTCTCAGCCACCCACTGGCATTGTTCTTGCTCCTGGCTACTGGGTGGTGGTGCCCAACCTCAGTCATGCGTGCCCCAGCTTCTTTATGTTTGTCACATCTGTGTACCACATGTAATTTTAATAGATAATATTTTCTTAATATTTTCTTTAGATTGATCTCCTTAACAAATGTCTACTTTAGTCCATTGTAAATAACATCTCTTTATTAGTAGTATATAGAAGAAAGTTCATCCAAGTGCCATTGAAAGCTATTTCAGCTATCTCAGTGCCACACAGCTCACATTTTGGAAATTTCTGTTCTTGGCCACTAACCCTTTTTTACCCTCTTGTAAAAGTGTGGCATATATTTTCCCAAGATCTATTTAATTTTTTGGAAGAGCTAATTTAATGAATGAAAAGCATATTTGTCCGCTCAAGCAAGGTGTGCACAGTCATTTAACGTTTCTCTCTCTTAATTTTGGTATCATTTGTATACACTACCTACAGAATAATAAAAACAATTATCAACATTTAAGGAATGCTTTATACTCCTGGGAGAGTTTAAAACAGCTGTATTGAGGTATAATTTATATACCATGAAATTTATCTGTCTTAAGTGTACAACTTTTAGAACATTGATAGAGCTGTGCAAGCATCATTCATATTCAGTTTTATAATGTCACCACCACCCCAAAAGGTCCTTCCTGCCATTTGCAGTTAAGCCCTTCTCCCATTCTCAGCCACAGGCAACCACTGATCTGCATTCTAACTCTAGAGAGCTGCCTTTTCTGGATATTTCATAAAAGTGGAATTGCATATTGTGTGGTCTTTTGTGTGTGACTTATTTCATTTGGCATAATGTTTTTTGAAGTTCACCCATGTTCTGGCATGTATAAGTAGTCAATTTATGTTTATTACTGAATTCTGTCCCATTCTATGGACATGATGTTCTTATTGAGTAGTAAGATTTCTGCATAGATTCTGGATACAAGTTCTTTATTAGTGATAATATTTGCAAATATATTTTCCCAGTGTATGGCTTGCCCTCTCATTTTTTCAGTGGTGTCTTTTGAAGGGCAAACAGTTTTAATTTTGATCAAGTTCAATTTGTTAATTTTTTTTTTTTAATTGTGCTTTTGGTGTTAAATCTAAGAAATATTTGCCTAACCTAAACATTTTCTCCTATGCTTTCTTCTAGTAATTGTCTGGGAATGTCCTTATTTCATTTTCATTTTAGAAGAACAGTTTTGCTGATCATAAAATTCTTGGTTGACAGCTTTGTTATTTCCTTAAGAACTTGGAAAATTCAATGTGTATCTAGCCACCATGGTGCACGGAGCCTCCCTCTTATGTTCCTGACATGCTGCACCTGCTACTCAGGCAAGCTGCAAGCACCCTGCCCCATGCAGCACTATTCATAATATGTGCCCTTGCCTGCAATCTACTGAAGCATTTTTACTTTAAGAAGCATGTGTTGGAAGATATAAAAGAAAAATATTTAAAACTGTTTATGAGCAAATTTCCTCAAAAAGCTTCAGAAGCTGGTCCATTTGTGCCATCTGTTATAAAAGAAACTAGAAACCACCTGTCTGTCTGCCTGAGCTCTGCTCTTACCAAGGAAGCTGTAATTACCTCGTTGGTGAAGGATTTGAATCATTACAGTAAATCCTTATTCAGCACATATTGTATTAGGAAGGCATTCTGATCCCTAGAAATCAGGGGTCAGAATGCCTTCCTAATACAATATGTGCTGAATAAGGATTTACTGTAATGATTTTTTTGTTTTTCCCCCTCCTTCTGTCCTCCAAAGATGTAGTAAAACCTTGGCTATTAGGAGCCTGGAAGAGTGAATTGTGCCTTAGCCTTGTTTACTACTCAACAATAAATATTTAATAATCAAATATTTACTTATCACCTATTACATGCTAGGCACAGTTGTAGGCACTGGAAGCACAGCAGGAAACAAGCCCAGCAAGGCCTCTGCTCTCAGGCAGCTTACATTCAAGTTCAGTAAGCTTCAAGGTAGGGTGGGGGAGAACACAGGGTGGGGGAGAACACAGGCTGGTGAAGAAGAAAAATATCAAAGCTCCTACTGGCATTTTAAATATCTGATTCTTATAACATTTATATTTTTTATGTTTTCTAATGTGTGTAATATAGCAATTACTAAGACAGGTATATACTTTATAATTAAGTAAATAAAAACAAACACATATTGAAAGTACATGCCCCAAATATTTTTTCTGATAACATTTAAATTATTATTGTAATGGAAAAAAATTTAGGAAATACTACTTATGAGTGTGTAAAGCCAAAAATAAACTCGTAAACAACCAAAGAAGATAATTTTAGATGGTATTAAGAGCTATGAAATCAACCAAAATCAAGGCAGTGTGAAAGCAGGTGCCTGGGTGGGGAGGGTGTCTGGTTGTAATTTGGATTCTGTGGCTAGGGCAACTTCTTTTGGGTGACATCTGAGCTGAGATCTCAACAAAGTAGACTGCTGACGGCTCACTGTCTTAAGCCCCAGTGCATCTTTTTTTATGGTTAAATATTTGGGATTAAAACAAAGCTAACCCCCATTTCTGCCTAAGCTCCTTCACAGTCTCTTTGCCTAATCACAGAGCCTTTTCCCAGAATACTACGTGAACTTAATGGAAAGGGTCCTATTTTGAAAGAACTGTGGAAAGAATATCAGTAGTAAACATTGGCCTGTCTATAGCAGAATTCCCAGTAGCAGCTGATAACAGCAAAACATACTTTTCCTGCATGAAATTGTTTCTTGGTAAAGCTAAAAAGTCACTCTGTTTAGGGAAACAAATGCTTGCCTTTTCAATGAAGTCTCTGTGCACCCTTAAAAAAGTATATTGCTTGTTCCATTTTGGAAAACGGGAACTACGCAAGCTCCAAACAAACAGCCTAGGAACTTCTCTTCCTCTGTGTAACCTGACACATCTCTAGCTATCTGCGGGATGCAGCACACTGTTTGATACCACAGTTATTACACCTCCTTTTTCTAGGTTACCCTCACTTTCACTACCTGAGATGTAACAGTTCTAAAGTTCTACTCCCTTTTTGTCAGTATATTTATGTTAATTCACTTGCAACAGTATTCACAGTCACAGTGTTACAAGCTCATTCAGTTCCCTTCAGAAATCATCAGTCTACACTTTCAAAAATATCCACCTGAAATGTTAGTGAGGGCAAACTTTCCACAATGTCATCCCCAAAACCCCACAGCATGTCTCTGTCAGCTCTTCCTTCTTCCAGTATTGTCACCCAGCCTTATCGTGACAAAACAGCATTTTACATTTACTCCAACTTTCTGTCATTCTCCCAGAAAACTATAGGAGAGAAAGGAGACTCCTCTCCGGGAAGGACTATTACAAATGACAATTTAGCAAATTACAAAAATGAAAGAAAATCAAATGTACTTTACAAAATGGCAGGTCCTCACATTAGCAAGAAATTGAATGAGTATGGCAGGGTTGGGGCCTAAGAAGCTATACTTTCAAAACACTATTCCTGCTCTGGTCTTGTGGTTCTGATGAGCAACCAGAGGTGGGAACCACTGATCTTGGTTCCCATTGTGCTCTACATCAGCTCTGAACATGACTGGGAAGTGTGAATGCCCCAGGTGTTGTACTTAATAGCAAAACACCGTTGTGATTACTTTGTTCCTCTAAGACCTTTTATTTGTTTGCATGGATTTTATTATTATTTTTGGCTCTGGAAATATGTGTAAGCTTCTTATCCACTGAATTAATAAACTTTAAGTGCTAATCTGAGATTTGGTCAAAAGAACTGTAGGGATTCTGAGAAGGGAGGGATCAGACACGAGGACTGATCAGTCCCTCGTGTCCTGTGAGACGGAGTGCTCTCATTTTCCATTTTTGGGTTCAAAATCAAGGGGACTGTGGCCTCCTTACAGCTGAGAAAGGAGAATCAGTGTCAAGAGCAAAATGTTTCTCTCTGCTGAAGCAAGACGTAGCAACAACACGAAGTCCTGCTTCTAAAATTACAGCTCCCAATGGATAGAGTGCACTCACGACATGCCAGGTAGGGCTGAACATTCCCCTGTCACTGACTTGTCACAACAGTCCTGCAAGGGCAGCCCTGATTTTGCATAAGGGTAAACTGCAGGTTAGAGGGATTAAGTAATTTTCTAAGAGCCAGAAAGTGGTGGTGCTTGGCCTGACCTCAGGCAAACTGACGTCGGAAGCCGGGCTTTTCTGAATATCTGTGCCACTGTTCTCCTCTGGCCTTGCCTGTGCGGCTTCCACAAGGCGGATGGCTCCGAAAAAAGCTCCCACACGACTCCTACACAAACCCGACAGACACAAGGGACCAGGAAAGGCCTGACACAAACCAAACAGACTTCCAGAAAATTTGCTTAAATTGCCCTGGAAGCTGTTGAACCAGGTGAAATCCCATTCCATGATCGCATAAATATACATTAAATAGAAAAGAAGAAAAAATGGCTTGGAAGCTTCTCAGTAGTTTCATGGGTTATCTGTTTTCAGAGAAAACTTGTCACACTTGATAAGCAGACTTCTAAAAGAAAACAATATCCTTAAGAATACTGAATTAACAGCTAAGTGCAGGAGTTTAGGGTCAGACAGCCTTCAATTACTGGCTCTGCCACTTATTAGCTGTGTCACCCTGGGCAACTTAGCTTCTGTGTCCCTCATTTTCTTTGCCTGCAAAATGGGGATCATTAATAATACCTACACTTCATAGGATTGGTGATAATTAAAGGAGATAATATATACAATATACTTAGTATATTAAAGCCTGGATATAGTAAATGTTTACTAAATGGTAGCTGTTATAATTAGAATATGCTTGGCTTGTCCTGAAAAAAATCCTGCTTTTATTTTAAAATGAAGAGTAGATTTAAGGACTCAGTATTTGTACCATCTCTAAATCCTAAGGCACTGATCCACACAGAAGTGAAAATGAAGACAGAATTGCACCATCATGCAAACAAATGGAAAGAGAGAAAAAGTACTACATCTCAGGTTCTAGAGCTTTCATTCTAGGATTACTTCCCCTCTTAGCACAGCCTTGTCACTGTGTCTGCACAGCAAAGCTCCCCAACGGAAAATGTACAGAGACAAGTTCGTAGGTGCTCAGGTTGTGTCACCAGTGGCAAACAGGTCCACAGGTATCAAATTAGCTGTGCCCAAAGCTCAAAATTTCATGTTCACGTGGAGGTGTCAATCCTGAGCTCCGGCTCATTTATGAAACTTCAGTAAGCCCCAGAATCTTCTTTCAGGGCAGGAAAACAGGAGATGTCTGTTTCTCCATTGGTTTGCTCAAGAGTAAGAGAGGCTTGATGTTGCAGCAAATAGGCCTGGGAAGATGGGGAAGAGTCACTACTTCCCACTCCACATTCATACTGATGGTGGCACAGTGAGGAGTCTGAGTCCCTAGGCACTGCTGTGGATGGCTTCTTAGAAGCCCCATGTGGAGATGGAGTCGTGAGGGGGTTAGAGGAAAGGGACACAGAGTCACAGGGCAGTACTTCCTCCTTGGGGTGGGCTTTATCCTTGGACTCCATGTTCTTAAAAGCAACATCACATACGTTTCATACAAATGCTGCCAGAGATGGCGCTGCTCATTCTTACAATACTCTACAAGGTGATATTATAATATCCACAAGGTGAGTGACAAACAGTCCCCATTCCTAAGCTGAACAAGGTAGGCTGGACTGGATCCTTGAATGTTAGGCTTCTGAGAATGGCTGACTTTCTTGAGGGTGGCAGGTGGGCCATTGCAATAGCTTTCCTCCCTCCTTTTCCTTCTGAGCCATGGCCTCTTAACTTCTTACTTCTCCTCTCCCTGCCCTAATCTCTGCGAAGAAGCTAAATCCTGGCTCTTTAAACGGGATGGCTCCTTTAGGAAGACAGGCCTAGAGGACATTCAGTGAGAAACTTCGCACCGGGGATGCAAGGTCAAGTGGGAAGAGCAAGGGAGGGGCAGTGGAGGCAGAGTGTGGCTGGGAAGCTTCACTCCTCTGCTTGCCAGCCTTGTGACAACACTGCCTCACTCCCCTCTTTTGAAAGCGAGAGTAAAAGTTACCCTAAAGGGTGTTTGTGTGGACTGCAGGAGTTAACATACATCAAGAGGTGGGCACCATGTCTAGCAAACAGAAAGTTCTCCCTTGACAGAAGGGCAAGGATTGATATTTGCTGAATCGGATAAAGTAGTGGAGTTAAGGAAGGAAATAAATAGCCTTAGGGTGTGCACAGCCATTTTTCGCTTTTGGAAAAATTTGCTTTTGGAAAAGCAAAAATAAACACGGAGGATTCCAGGGCTCTGCTTAATTCAAATATTCAAAGCCAGCTTACTTTCTTTCTACTTCCTTTGTTTTTGGTAAAAGAAAAAAAGGAGGGACACCCCATAGCATATATTTTTAGTGCAGAAATTTTTTCTTAATACAGAAAGAAACTTTGTTGTTTCTAGCTATAAAAAGACTTCATACTTATTGTTAAAAAACAATAAGCAAAAGACAAAACCAAACCAATCAATACTCCTAATCCAGATACCACAGTTAACATGTTAGTGACTATTTTAGAACCTTTCTTTGCGTATATATGCATCCATACATATTTCATCTCATGCATTAAAATGACACCATAATTTACACACTTTTTCATTCCGTTTTCTTCGACAAAGTAGTTCTGTTATATAATATCCCCATATCAATAAACAGTTACCAGCAATATAATTTTCAGTAGCTGCATTGTAGTTCATGGCTGTGTAATAACTACACAATCATCAGTATTGTTGGACATTTAAATTATTTCTCTTACTATTGTAAATAATACAGGGGTAAAAATCCATTCACTGTTGCACTGATCTCTCATTAATTCCTTCTGATAAATACTAGGGGTGCAGTAAGCCCATCATAAGGCTTACAACATGTATTGACAGAAAGGTCTCACTCCTTTATAATCCCATCCCCAGTGGGGCAATTTGGCCTCACACTCCTTCCCTCCTCTCCCCTTTTTCAGTCTCTTGAGTATATGGATTTTGTTGCTTCTGTCCATCAAGACTGCCAAGGCAAAAATGGGGCAGATCCAGTCTAGGTTCAAACCATCCCTCCAAAAGAAATGAAAGCTCTAAGAGGAGACTTCTCTGAACCACTGCAGTGTTTCAGAACAAGGGGGCTGATGAGAGGCAGGAGGGTAGATTTGTTCTCCCTTAGCCTCTTCTCCTGAATTAAGAATTACTGGCTTCCTCCAGTCCATCAGTCAGCAAGCTGAGTCTGAACACTGAATTACAGCAAGGGAATGAATGAGCTTTTATATAGTAGACACACACATGCTGCGCACACACAGGCACACAGACCCCCACCCACGGCACCTCCAGCTGTGATGCTGGAGATACTCAGGCAGGTAAAATGTACCTCCATAACCCTCATGGAATCACCAAGGAATGCGCCTTATACACGTTTTTAAGGGACAGACAAAAGGATAAGCAATAATACATTAATTCAGGTTAAAGGGAGGCCTGAATATTTGTAATGAGTATTTCAGCTAGTCCAAAAGAGGCATTCTCTACCCCCAATGGGCAGGAAGGGACAGCTGGCATTTCGGACTTGGCAAATCCCTCCTGAAAGATCAATGTTGTCTCTGTATTGGATAGCCTGATCTGGTCCAAGGTTTATTTGTTGAAAGAGATAATGTAATATTCAGACTGTCAGCATTTGCACACATATGCTGCTTTCCCTTAACCCCTTTCCCCCATGAAACTTTCAGAATCAAAATACCTTACCCCTTTATTCAAGGGTCAGAGTTTCCGAACAGGGGCAAAGGGAACTTCAAACCATGTGGTTACCATAAGGAGAGGAAAGAAGGCAGGAGCATCAATCTTTAAAAACTACAGGTTATCCAAACTTCTACTGAAACTTAAGAAAATGGAGTCCTGCCCCAAGTGCCTTCTACTATATTCCCCATCAGCATCTCCGCCTGCTTAGGAGGATGACAGAGACAGGTGCAGAGACACTGCTGAGGAGCCACAGGACTCACACTGTTAGTTAGAGACCTACATCGGACACTAAGGAGTTGGTGGAGGAAGCCATTCCCCTGGTACGCCTTCGCCCATAACCAGAGGTAGGGGTGGCCTCCGAGGGGGCCCCAGGGGAATTTCCACTGGTGAATGCAGCTGCTACTTTCTTGGCAACTCACAGTACGTGTGGGCAGGGAAGAGCTCAAGAAATGAGTTGCCTGAAGCCGACTCATTCTGCAAGCTGCTCCCCAGCAGATGATGGACTGTGGGTGAGTTTTGCAACTGTTGAGGATAAGGCCAACTCCCGGTGGGTTAGCACCAAAGCCACAAGCTTTGTGTTCTTCCAGAATAGTAGCTGAGATGAGCTAACAGTACTAAGAGTTAACATTTACTGAAGGCGCATTACCAGGCAGGTCACGGAGCACACGGCTCTCATCATCTCCTCAATCCCCACAACAAGATCAGCAGGCGAGTTCTACCATTAGCCCCATTTCACAGGCGAGGAGACCATGTGTATGAATTGGGTGTTCTGAGGAATCACAGAAAACCTTCCAGGACATTTTAATCTGGCCCTATGCCAACTCACCTCTTGCCCCTCAGCTCTGTAAATATTTGGAAAAGCACTGTGTTTATACATCTTTTGTGAGATTATACTGCCACCAAGAACAGCCAAAATTCCCCTACAGGTCTTATCTAGGAAAGGAAAAGGGTTTTGTTTTGTTTTGTTTTGTTTTTGTTTTTGTTTTTGCCACTTTTCATTTGCATGAGGCATAAGGAGAATAACCCTAAAATCAATGTAGCTAACCTGTTGCCATCGCGTTGCATTCAGACAGTCAACAAAGCCAGAGAACCACAGGGCCTGTTGGGACTCTTACCACCTGGTAGCACCAACTTTCCAAAGGATCTGTGTCACATAGGATTAGCAGGACTATGATAAAATCAATGACTATACCCTAAAAATTAATTTTCTTGACAGGATTTATGGAGATGACTATTTACATAGGGCTTGATTTTGAGAATAGGGTGGATGAAGACAGAGTGACTATTTACTTAAGAGAACTGGCATGGCCAGACCACCACACACATAGAGCAAGGGCTTTGTCTTTATAGCCTGGAAATTTCAGGGCTATGAGTATATAAAAAATCAATTATGTGAATTATCTCCTAGGCCAATTAGCTAGGGTAGATAATAAATGATCTTGTGCATCTTCCATCTTAATGACAGGCTTCGGGTAAAGGAGTTTGTAGCTTATCAACAAACCAAGTTTTATTATTTTCTAAACTAAAATGGATTCACTTAACAAATATTTAGGAAGCATCAGAGTCAGGCCTTATCCTAAGTGCTGAGAATCCTGTGATACACAAGATAGGACCGGCCTTACTCTCATGGAGCTTAGTGTCATGAGGAGAGACAAACAAGTGAATTACCGGGCAAGAACATTTCAGAGGGAAACTGCGACGGAGTTTCCCAGTTCATCATCTGCAAGCTGCTCTCCAGCAATGGAGTTTCCCAGTTCATCGTCTGCAAGCTGCTCTCCAGCAGATGATGAACTGTGGGTGAGTTTTGCAACTGTTCAGGATAAGGCCAACTCCCAGCGGGTTAGCACCAAAACCAAGTGCTTTGTGTTCCTCCAGAATAGTAGCTGAGATGAGTTAACAGTAGTAAGAGTAGTAAGATTTGTCAACTCTTACTACCATTAGGGAAATAACACAGAGTATTGTGGTAGACAGCGATGGGTGTGGGGACAGAAGGGTCAGGGCAGGCTACAGCGTGTAAGGATCAGGGAAGAACCTTCTGAGGCAGCAGGAGCAGGTGTTGCTAAGGCCTCACAGCAAGAACGGATGTGCTTTGTACGGGGACAAGAATAAGCACAGGAGCATACAAGCCAGGGAGGCAACCGTGTCAGGAGAGGTCAGAGAGGTTAGTTAAGTCAGGTAAACAATGGCTGACCATGTAGGCCATGAGAAACAGTTTAGATTTTACTCTGTGTGCAGCTCTAAGCCACTGGGGAGTTTTAAACAAATTCCCGAATCGGAGGCATTACAAAACCTGTAATGTATTTACAGAATTACAAAACAAAAACAAAACAAAAAATCCTTAACATCTCAAAGATACTGGCATCTCCAAAGTGGGGGGCTAAAGTTCCTCTTTTTGCAAAATGAATTATCCAGAAATCTCTTCCAGTGTAATTTCATTTGTTTACTCATTCATGTCATGTAAAAATAAATGTTTGTTACTATGTTTCAGTCACTGTGCTTGGCACTGAGGAGATACAATTGAGAAGACAGGTTTGGCCCGCAGAGAATGAGACAAATAACTAGGTGATGACAACACACTGATAAGTGCCCCACTAGGGATGATGCTTCCCTAACACTTGAGAGTTATCCCACCCAGTCTAGGGAGCGTGGAGGAGGAAGGTGTGAGGAGGGGGAAGCAGGAAAGGCTTTCTGAAGCAAGGATGTTTAAGAATACACTGTACCCCAGAGGTGAGAGGAAACAGGGCAAGGTAGAGGAAGTGAAACAAGTACAGTAAGGTCAAAGTAGAGAGTCTAAATAGAGGCTTCAGTGACAAGCCAGAGTAGGTCACCCAGGCCTCCCAGTTAATAAAAAGATTCAGGAGTATATCGTATCCATGGGGGCCATCAAATACTTTTGTGCAGGAGAGTGCTGTGTTCAAACTTGCATTTTAGAACAATCCCACAGGTTTCAGTATAGAGAATGAGCCAGTCAAAAGGGTCAGGAAGGCCAGATTGGCAAGGCTTGGGCTGGGGTGATGGCAGTGGGGATGGTGACTGGTAGGCTGCTGTGAGAACAGAATCAACAGGTCTTTATCATTGATGAGAAGTCAGTGATGAGTAAAGGAAGTTGGCCAGGTTTCCATGCACCAGATGGAATTCATGGAAATAGGGAGACACACAGGTGTGGGTGCAGGGTAGGAATGAGAAGCATTCATGCATAACAGGCAACTGGTTTGGCAGACATTTGGGTAGATGGGTCTAAAGAACAGGTAGGAGATCTGAGATATAGTTTTTGGCATTAATATGGTTTGGCTGTGTCCCCACCCAAATCTCATCTTGAATTGTAATCCCCACATGTCTGGTAGGAGGAGATTGGATCATGGGGGTGAACCCTCCATGCTGTTCTTGTGATAGTGAGTGAGTTCTCACGAGATCTGATGGTTTTATAAGGGGCGCTTCCCTCTTCGCTCCTCACGCTTCTGTAGCCTGCTGCCATATAAGACATGTCTCTTCCCATTCTGCCATGATTGTAAGTTTCCTGAGGCCTCCCCAGCCATGCAGAACTGTGAGTCAATTAAACCTCTTTCCTTTATAAATCACCCAGTCTCAGGTATTTCTTTATAGCAGTGAGAAAATGGACCAACACACATGTTGCTGATAAATGGAACTATAGAAAGGGACAAGATCAATTGGAGTTAAGAAGAGAATTTAAGATGGCTTACACCTGTAATCCCAGCACTTTGGGAGGCTGATGTGGGCAGATCACGAGGTCAAGAGATCAAGACCATCCTGGCCAACATGGTGAAACCCCATCTCTACTAAAAATACAAAAATTAGCTGGGTGTGGTGGTGTACACCTGTAGTCCCAGCCCCTTGGGAGACTAAGACAGGATAATTGCTTGAACCCAGGAGGCAGAGGCTGCAGTGAGCCAAGATCGCACCACTACACTCCAGCCTGGGCAACAGAGCAAGACTCCATCTCAAAAAACTAAAAACAAAAATCAAAAAAAAAAAAAAAAAGAGAGAATTTAAAATCTGACTCTCTGAAATAAGAGCTTTTAAGGGGAAAGGATCCTTCAAAGGAGGCTCCTTTGAGACAGAGAGATATCCAAAAACTTCAAGAGTGTGGTGCCATCAAAGACAAAAGCAAATTGAGGGTTTTAAACCAACGGGGCTGTTGACAATGACCACTGTTGCCTGAAATCAAGTAAAACAAGGCGTGAAAGGGGTCATGAGGTTTGACAGGGAGGTCATGGTGACCCTGATGAGAGGCAGTGTCAGTGGGTTGGGTGAGGACAAAACGGAGGCTGACATGAGGCGCTCCTATATTTAGTTTTAAGAGTAGGGATGAAAAAAAATCAGCACAGGACTTTTCCCACAATAACAAATGAAGTGTGGAATTACCAAATATTAGAAATAACTCCAGATTTTTAAAATGGGAAATAAAAGGGAGCAAATTACTTTAGACAAGAAAAGGCCCAAGAAACCCTCCGGAGTTTCCTCCTTCCAGATGTCTTATGGAGTGGCCACCCAATGGCTTGCAGCTAAAAACTCTACTTTTCTCCCAGGGAGCCAAGCCCCAGGTGTGGGGAAGATGCCCCAGGGCCATGAGCCTCCAGGCATAGCTCACAGTGTCCTGAGCAGTAAGGGCAGCGTGCAGGAGCAGTGATCACAACCAGCAGAGCAGAAAGCCACAGTCATGAAAAGCAACGCACCCCAGGAGGTCCCAGGCTGGTCCAAGAAGCTGATGCACTCCCTGTTTTCACTTGGGCTCCCACAGCTCTCTTCACTGCCTCTCTTGCTCATACACCCAACAAGTATTTAGTAAGTGCTGCCTTGGTGCCAGGAAAGGTACCAGATGCTGAAGAGGAATAAGCCCTCATCCCAGCCTTTGAGGAGTGTACAGTCCAGTGAGGGAAAGCTGGTATATAAATGGCTGATAATCATGTATTTATCATGATACATGATAAATGGCCGGGCGTGGTGGCTCATGCCTATAATCTCAGCACTTTGGGAGGCCGAGGCAGGTGGATCACCAAGGTCATGAGTTCAACACCAGCCTGGCCAACATGGTGAAACCCCATCTCTACTAAAAATATAAAAATTAGCCAGGTGTGGTGGCAGGTGCCTGTAATCCCAGCTACTTGTGAGACTGAGGCAGGAGAATTGCTTGAACCCGGGAGGTGGAAGTTGCAGTGAGCCGAGACTGTGCCACTGCACTCCAGCCTGAGTGATAGAGCAAGACTCCTCGGGAAAAAAAAAAAAAAAAAAATCATGTATTTAGTTAAATGGGGTGTGGTGGGCTCGGCAGTTTGGAGTCAGATGATTTCTAGGTTAACCACTTACAAGCTGGGTGACCTTGTGCAAGTTAGACGGCTTTGCTGAACCTCAGTTTCCCACTTGAAAAATGAAGTATTAACAGCCTCCCTCCTAGAGCAATTGCGGGGAAATGTGAAGCCCTCAGCTCAGTGTCTGGCCCCAAGGGAGCCCGCATGAGTAGCAGCAGCTGTTGTTAAGTACAATGACAGAAACGAGCACTGGCTATTGTAGTAGCGCTGAATAGTGGCACCTAAGCCAGTCAAGGGGCAGGGCAGCAGGGAAGGCTCCCTGGAAGAGGTCTCAGTGGATCCTAAAAGAAACAGCAGATGTTAGCAAGTATAGGTGGAGGGAGAAAATCCCATGTAGAGGGAACTGCGGTCTCCCATTTTTCTATGTTTCTTGCAAAGTTGTCACCCTCATACAATGAACACAATGCTGCTTCTTCTGGGTACTGATTCAACAGAAAGAGCACTGAACTTCGAATCCAAAGGTCCAGGTTTAACAGGAGCTTACGGGTTAAGACTGCCGCACAGGCTGCGTGCGGTGGCTCACGCCTGTAATCCCAGCACCTTGAAGGCTGAGGTGAGATCACTTGAGGTCAGGAGTTTGAGACCAGCCTGGCCAACATAGTGAAATGCCATCTCTACTGAAAATACAAAAATTAGCTGGGCATGGTGGCACATGCCTGTAATCCCAGCTACTTGGGAGGCTGAGGCAGGTGAATCATTTGAGCCTGGGAAGTGGAGGTTGCAGTGAGTGAAGATGATGCCACTGCACTTCAGGCCAGGTGACAGAGTGAGATGCTGTAAAAAAAAAAAAAAAAAAAAAAGACTGCCACACAGACTTGAATAGGCCACTCATGCCCTCTCAGCCTCAGTGTTCCTTATTTAGAAAATGTAGGAGATAGTTGCCCTGCAGTCGTCATGCTTTCCATTGTATTTATCACATACCCGCAAAGAGCACCATCAAGTGCTGGGGAAACAACAGTGAACAAGAAACAGATGTGGGCCTGACCCACGTTACAGCTTAGAGCAGGAATCAGAGAAGAAAATGGACAACTATAATACAGTATGCCAAGTGTTATGATTTGGGTTAGTGCCAAAACCAAATGAAACACTCTGAAAACTGTTTCAAGTGGCTCTGAAAACTGAAAAGCGCTATAAATATATTTCGTAGTATTATTGTTATTCTTGACAACAGTGCCAGCCAGATCCTAAGCCTATCAGAAATTTTTCCCAACTTCTGGTCTGCCGACGGCACCTTGTCTCCAAGGCAGCTATGGGTGAGTGTGCATATCAAATACATATACATGTCTGCTATTGACATGCCAGCTCTGCCAGGTTTTCTGTGGTCTGGTAATCAACCATGACTGAGTGTCTTGGCATTCGATGAGTCCTGTTTTCACTGGGGAGCATCATGCTTGGTGATCTCATATACGTTTCATGGATCCAAATCCTACAGGCTCGTGATGCAGCCTGATGAACCGATTCCTTCATTTGACAAGTACTACGTAGCAAACAAAAGCCAAACACTGTTCTGAGACGCCAACTAGATGATCCTTGGTCCACAGATGATCAATTTAGTGAAAAAGACACTTGGGAAACTAATATGATGAGGTGTTATCATTTATTCTAGATGGTATATGAGTGATGATATAATTTATCACCCAAACCAGCACATTGAAGCAGAAAGCCACAAATAAATTTATACCAAGGCAACAGAACTAACAGGCAAATGAAGAGGTATGGTCCCTACATATAATATAAAGGTCAAATGGCTTGTTCAAAGTAATGACAGATGAGTGCCAGAGCCAAAACACATTGATACTGTAGCCTAATTAGATGTCCCTCACAGCTTTGCTTTCCACCGAACTAGTTATATACTTTCCATGGCTCCTTGCAATACATAATTCTCTTTGCAAAGTAGATCCTAAAGGCATTTATGGATTCTGAGATTATAAGCTGAAAATTACATAATGATGAAAATCAGACACCTGAGTCTTTTTTGTGGTGGAAATTTACATTATAGTATTGAAATTTAAGTTTCAATGCCAAATCTAGACCTCTGCCTAATGGTCTGCTACTTAGGTTTATGTTAAACCCCTAACTAAAGTAGTTCCTTCCTCAGGCTCCAAAATGAACTGTCTTTCCAAGTGCTTTTTAACATCAAAATTTAAAAGCTGTCTCTAAGCTACCCTGGGGCTAAGGTAAATTAATTTCTCATTTTTAGGCTGGCTCTTTTTTTTTTTTTTTTTTTTTTTTTTTTTTTTTTGAGACGGAGTCTTGCTCTGTTGCCCAGGCTGGAGTGCAGTGGCCGGATCTCAGCTCACTGCAAGCTCCGTCTCCCAGGTTTACGCCATTCTCCTGCTTCAGCCTCCCAAGTAGCTGGGACTACAGGCGCCCGCCACCTCGCCCGGCTAGTTTTTTGTATTTTTTTTTTAGTAGAGACGGGGTTTCACCGTGTTAGCCAGGATGGTCTCGATCTCCTGACCTCGTGATCCGCCCGTCTTGGCCTCCCAAAGTGCTGGGATTACAGACTTGAGCCACCGCGCCCGGCCGGGACCTAGTCTTAAAAGGAGAGGAGAATGGTCATCAGAAATAGCATAAGTCTTTATGCGGATTTTTTGAAGATGCAATTGGCTGGAAAGCAAAGGAAGGAGGCCACAGAAAAGGAATTGCTGATGTAGATTTTATTGGCTATTGGGTAATTAGAGTCAAGAGTAAGTCTGGGCAGGCTTGAGCCACCGTGCCCAGCCCCTAGGCTGGCTCTTTACATTCAGTGGTGAAAGGACTTTTACTTCAATGTATATGAGCAAGGAGGTGGTGCTCCCAGGAAGAAGAACCAGAGGAGGGACACAAAAGCTCTCGAAAACAAACACGCTATGGTGCTTGGGAGTCACTATTCTGCCCAAAGGGCTCACTTGCCAAGCCTGCAGGTAATTTCCCACGAGAAACTTACTTTCAAAGTAGAGTCCCACTGTATTAATTCCTACCATCTAAGAAGTGAATGTCAGTTCATAAATATAAAAGCAGACTTGGCTGGCAAGTCTCTTATGCAGTCTACTGAGCAGCAGATGGCTCACTACACAGGCATCATGACTTTTCATTTTTAAGGAACAAATGCTTGGCTAATCTCTGGCTAAGAGAAGACACAAATCTCATAAAGACAATTCTGTTCCATGGTCATGTGTCATATTTCATTTATTTATTTATTTAATTTTTTTAGACACAGTCTCACTCTGTCACCCAGGCTGGCGTGCAGTGGTGCAATCTCGGCTCACTGCAACCTCCGCCTCCTGGGTTCAAGCAATTCTCACGCCTCGGCCTCCTGAGTAGCTGGGATTACAGGCGCGTGCCACCACGCCCAGCTAATTTTTGCATTTTTAGTAGAGAAGGGGTTTCATCATGTTGGCCAGGCTGGTCTTGAACTCCTGACCTCAGTTGATCCACCTGCTTCAGCCTCCCAAAGTGCTGGGATTACAGGCGTGAGCCACTGTGCCTGGCCTATTGTGCCATATTTCAGATGAGGAAATTTAAAAATTAAGGGAAAAAGTCAAAATTGGCTAAAAACAAAAACCTTTTTATGGCAGTTCTCTCTCAAACCTAAATAAGAATCAGAAAGAAACTTAAACCTGCTTTTGCAGAAATACAAAACAAACAGTAATTCCCACACCCCACATATGCCCAATAGTATAAAACTTCCGGACCAGGTGTTGAAGTCTGTACCAACTGAGATGGGCTGTCTACTAGAAATCTCTTACATTTTAGTATCCATCATTCTTCATTTAAAAAAAAAAAAAAAAAAAAAGCGTATCATTTTTTTAGACACTGCAAATTTGGTTAAGAAAAGCAGTCTTTTTTCTAAAACATTTCTGATTCTGAAAATATCTTACTTACAAAAGAAAACCTCATGCTCAGTTGAGGTATGACAGATAGCCTTTCTCTGTGACAAGATGGTATCAAACACATTTTCCTTCACTGTCACCGCAGAGTGCCCCAGTCCTCTATCTGCAGGGGCCCCGAAGCATTTTGCTTAAGCTTCTCAAGAGCTGCCTTTCAAGATGCTGATGAGTCCTTTCTATCATTAACTGTTTCCAAGCTCTGCCAGCTACAAGCCTGACCCTAGATTTCTGAATTTTTACTGGTTAAAATAATACCACCATTTAGTCATCTGTGAAGCACCAAAAAGTAAGAGTCAGCCCTTAGGTCAGTTAAACAGCCTTATATAGGAAAGGGAACATTTGGGCTCCTTTAATGTGGGGAAAAGAACGTCTTTTAAAGAGCTAGAGCCACAGACATGTTCGGAGCACACAGGTTCTCTCTGGCATCCTTCCTGTAGCTCCATATCAAATTTGAAACGTAGTTAAATCACACATTTACATTTAAGCTTGCTTATCTCTCATAATGGACTTGGAAACATATCAAAGAACCTGCCCGTGTGTACTTATCTGTCCCTGCCAGGTATGAGGCTTAGAAGTTCAATACAGGACTTTCTTGCTCACTTGTTTAGAAACTCAGAGGTAGTGTATCAGCAAGTATTTGTCTGAGGGTTCCAATTACCTATGATCCTAGGTAATCCCATATTGCTAAAGAGTTGCCTGCTTATATACTACAAATTTAAAATACTCCTATGATGGATAATTCACAACCACAGGATAGAGGTATATATCTATAAATAAATTATATGAAGTTTCAACTTGTTTGGGGGATGGGGCATTTTCTCTCTTTCATTTTTATATTAATCTATTGCTTGGAATGGCTATTGTATCAGTTGATAAAACTTCCAGACAGTATAAAAGGGTGGATAGGAAAAATAACTCTTCCTTCCCTCTCCAGAAGTGACCATTAGTATGAGTTTCTCATATTTTCTCCAGAGACACTAAATAGACTTGCAAGCTGGTGTGGGTGGATGTATGTGTGTGATTTCACACCCCTCTTTCCTTTAAAAACAAATAACCACCAGTTATTCACACCGTTCTGAACCCTGCCTGCTTTCCTTAACGGCATCTCCTGGAGATTACTCCATCATTACCTGAAAAGTTGCCTCCTCATTTTTTCTTAGTGGCTATGCAGCATGCCATTGTGGAGATGTACAACAACATACCCAACCAGATTCTTAACAATGAACAATAGATTGTTTCCTATCTTTTATTTTGAATGGGACAGAATCTCTGAGCTGGATATAACAGAAGAGGCACTGAACAAATATGGACATTTTGATCTACCTGCTGCCATCCTCCTTTTCAGAAATACTGATTTCTAAACAACGTGGAGAGGCTATTGGAAGAAATAGATGTCACCCTTTTTGCTGTTACACACAGGAAGATACAACACTTCTGTGCTTTGATGCTGCCCTCAAACAGCAACTGAATCCTGGGAAGAGGAACTACTTAGTTTTGCCAAAACCAAATTCATCTTGGTGGGCAGACCAGCCTCAATGTCTAACAGCCTTCACCAAAGAAAAATCATCTTCAGGGTACATTTTTTAGGTATAGGGAAGCCTAGGGTGCAGTCTAGGTCAAGGGCACCTCTCCCTTACAAACAGCATGACTCAGAACTCCAATTCTACTTGAACTCTGATTTAGGATATTCAGAGGCTTTGGACAAAAAAGCTCCCAAATGGTGAGGTGGGGAAGTCTCTGGAGTTACACTTTGTGGACTTCGGGCAAGTTACTTAACCTTTCCGAGGCTGCTACTGGTAAAAATGGGAAAATAATACCTACCTCTGAGAAGTGACTGTGAGGATTAAGAAAAGCAATGTCTATGTAAATTGCGAGGCGAAGTGCCTGAATTCAGAAATGTTGACTCTTATTAATAAAGCAACGCAGAGGCACTTCATTTTTGGAGAAACATCTTGGCTCTGCCTAAAAATACATCTCTCAAAAATGCTGGCCTGTGGTGATTATCTGCTGTCCTGACTCCACTCCCTCTAGGCCCTCAAGGCTCCTGCAGAATGGTTTGTTACTTCTCGGGCATGCAGTATGAGCCGGGTGCAGTGGCTCATGCTCGTAATCCCTGTGCTTTGGAAGACTGAGGCGGGAGGATCAGTTGAGGTCAAAGAGTTCAAGGGCACTCCTTATTTTTTTCTCCTTGTTTGTGCTTGCGCAGTTCCATTTGCTTGCAATGTCCCCCATCTTCCCATGGGTAACTTTTACTCACTGACCAAGATGCAGCCCAGAGGGTGAAGCTCAGTGTCCCTCCCCTGGGTGCCATTGCGTCCTGAGTCTGTCTCCATCACAGCACTGTCATGCCACCTTAAAGGGACCTGGGTGCAGGTCTCACATACACAGAATACTATCTTCCCAACACTATCTTGGCATGCTGTAGACATGGTAACTGCTTGCTGAACTCATATGAACCCTATGGAGACAAGGATTCCAGTTGGCCTCAATAAAACATGATCTATGCCTCTGCCATCTTCTTTCAGCCAACAATATGGGTATCTGCCCTTCGAGTATTTATATTCCCACAGACCTCAATTTAGAATACATGTCATGTAGCGCCTATCAAAAGCATGGCCAAGACAACTGGGATCCTCTAAAAGGGATCCTGCCCTCCATCTATCATTCTGTTACCAGGCCGATCACCAGCAAACATGCTTTCTCCAGGTTGTTCTCCTTGTTGCACCATAGTAAAAACAACCTTTCAATACTTCAGCTTAACATCAGACTCTGTATTTAATCAAAACCAATGGGAGTAACAGCTCTATATAGAGGGCCTCATTTATTTTTTGCATGAAACTGCTTTGGAAGATATTGTCTATTGAGCTATTGAAAATCATTAATATAAGACTCACACGAAAAATTAATATTATAACTTACAGCTCTTGATGAACTGGAATGCTTTTTTTGAACAGACAATTGAACTATACATCCCATTATATTTTTTCCCTTCTTTGTCATGGCTGCTAGGTGGCTCAGGACAGTTTTATGATGAATTACTCTCTTCCTCTCTCAGCCTTTGTTAATCTGTTATTTTTTATTCTCATTTTACTCAACCGTACATGTATTTTTTTTTTTTTTTGAAAGAGTAACAAACCTCACATTCCTGGATTTTGTTTGGTTATCAACCATGCTTATAGGACAGTTGTCACCAGATACCTGGCACATTGTCACCCAACTGTGCTCTAAACACACACATACGTGAACAGAATTTGTCAGCACACAAAGACTTGAAATAACAAACAAATGCCTGCACTTAGTAAAGGCTTGGCACTCTTGAAAATGCTGCCTCAGTTTTAGCTGGCAATAGGAGACAAGTGTGTATGTGATGGTTGCCTGCACAGATTTTGAGATGGACATAACACCCACGCTGTAAAGCCATCACTTAATAAATCTATTGAAACCAGTCTAGCCCTTAGGGGGACAATGAAACCTGGATTCTAAGAAATAAAAGGAAAGAAACGAAAAAAATGAAGAGGAAGTTCAATTCCCAAATTGCAAAACTAACAGTAAATGGGAAACGCAATCAGTAGATGCTGGGATTGTGCCTACGCCAGAGATAAATACTGGGCTTGCAAACATCCTGCTACCACCTCTTCAGTTTGGAAGAAAGTGTAGTGACAAGCAGATGGTCAGCTTTTGAGGGAAAGTTTTTAGTTTTGTTTTTAATGGCAGAAATGGGCAAATGTAGGAGGAAAGCTCACAAATATGGGGAAAAAAATAGCTTACCTGAGATTGAAGAGCTATGGAATGCTTAAGGAAGAGACAGTACCTCTGGCAATATATTTAAAGTTTAAAGAGTTGGCTTCATAAAAGTTTGAAACTTGGGAAGTAATGAGGTGTCCCATAAAACTTTATTCCCCTCCCCTCCCCTCTCCTCCCTGTGATGCAAGTACACAGCAACTGCCTTCCAGCAAAGGAATGGCTATATTCCTTGGAGTATGATCTCCAAGTATCTGCCAAATCTCAAGATCTCAAGTGCAGCTTTCATCTAGGGCTACAAACCATGGCCAGGAATGAGGGACTAGCCCTCAAGACGATGGATGACTCGTTGGCTGAGGGTCACACAGGCCTCAGCTCAAACTGCTGCTTTCCAGTTCTGTGATCTTGGGGAAGTCACTTTATCCCCCTGAAACCCAGTTTCCCCATCTGTAAAATGGGAATATTGACAGTGGTTGTTCATCTAACTGGGTTCTAAGATTAGATAACATATGGAAAAGCCCTAGGCTAGTGCCTGGCAACAGCAGATGGTCAATAAACATTCCTCCCATTCTTTTTCCTCCTTGGAGTCCATTTTTATTCTTTATATTCTCTGTCCTTTATTATAGCTGCTTTCAAGGATCTCCTGCTCTTTTTTCCCTTTTCTTTTTCTCTTAAATGCTGGCCTGCTCACCTCTGTTTTTAGGTACTCATTCTCTGTTTCCTGTTCTCCCATGCTCTTGTTATCTCCCCAGACTCCCCCAGCATCTGACACTTGAAGGATACCAGAGAATGGAGGGCAAGAAAAAGAAGAAATATGACTGGGCTGCTACAGTCTCTTTCCCAACACACCCAGCTTTAGTAGCTTGCCAATACCCAACCATTGCCCACAGAAGCAACAGAGCATAGTGGTTGTGGGTGGCGCAGTAGTAGAACCTGACTGCCTGGGTTCAACTCCCACCTCTACCCTCAGGTAAGTTAGGTGACCTCTCTGTGCCTCATGTGTAAAATGGGCAGTACAACAGTACCTGCGGCATTATGTTGATTAAATAAGTACACACGTAAAGTGCCTGGGACACTGGGGCTTCATTAATGTGAGTTATCATTGTCATCAGCACTATTATCAACACCACAGCTCATGGAGATTTCATTTTAACCTTTGAGAGCAAAATTTGTTCTCAGGTATGAACCAGACACTGGAAGATCAAACTGAGGTGGAATTTTCCAGCCGCTCAATGTGATTCCTGGCAGAAGAAATAGTTCTTATCCAAACTCATAGGTTTTGGACGATGTCACCACAAGTTGGAGACTTTCACAAAGCTCGTGAGGTGGATACTAGCTGTCCCACTGTGTCTGGCAGGCCACCAAAAGATGCCACCATGCAGTGGCCTGTGTCTGAGCAGCTCTCAGAGCTGCTGAACCACTGTTTTTGCATGTTCATGGCTCTCACAGAAGACAAGGGGCCAGTCCTTTTCAGATTCTTTTTCTTCTGCTTAATCACAGTCTAAGATGCACTCTTGACAACACTGTCATTAAAATGAATGGAGGCCAACCCCAGCACACCGGTGTTTGCCATATGTTCTCTAATGACCTCTAATGGGCACTGATAATGAAAGCCTTTTCCCAGAAATTTGTTTTTTAAATGAATCAACTATGCCCAGGGCCAATTAGGAAGATAATATTTTCTTCATTTTTAAAAAACTATAAAATACATTATTCTTAAAGGAGGCAGTCAGTTAACTAGGAATAAAGTAAATTATGCAAGAAGCATTTGGACTGAAAAAAGGGGATATTTTCAGAGAACATCTAAGACACTATTGAGGGGAATGAAAGCAGCATAAATTTGGATCCTGGAGTGTAAAGTCACCAAATCTTTCACTAAGTCCACATAAGAAAGGTCCAGTGTAGTGAATCTGTGGCTCTCTTCTCGGAGGACCACCCCTTCTCCATCTGCAGAGCCCATGTGCCTTGGGTGGTGTTCTCCCCTCCCACCCAGTCAAGGGCAAACAGGCGATTCAGGCCTAGCCCTGCAGAGCCTCACTTACATCCCTGGCCACAAAGATTGGTTAAGGGATGGGGATGGGACTCAATGTGGACCAACAAAAATTAGGCCCAGTCTGTATTTCAAAGTGCTGAGAAAAAAGAGTTTCTCTCTTTCTTTTCTGCTGGGCTTGGGCTTTTTAAAAAAGTAAGTCCAGCTGGTGGTAACCACCCTGCAATCAAAAGGAAAGAGCTTATCTAAGGAGAGTTAGCAAAGAGGAAAGCTGAGCTGAGAGACGGCAAGAGCTCGGTTGTGATGGCAACACCCATGCCCCTAGACCCAGCCATGCCTGAATACAAATGTTCCTACACACTGGAAAACCAGTAAGTTCCATTTTAGCCTAGCTTAGTTGGGCTAGGTTTTCTGTTACTTGCAACCAAGAACACTGATTGGTAAATCTGCTCAAGCTGACACACAGGGTATTGAATATAACTGTCTGTACATGTAAAAGATGTCACATTAGGGAAATTTACACCAATGTTCAGTTTCCAGAAATGTGAGGAAGACAGGAATAGCTCTTGTTAGAGCCCAGAGAGGCCCTGGATTGAGAGAAATGCAAACATTGCAAAAGCGAAGGCCCCAACAGTCACTTTAGTAGTGCATGGTACTCTGTGACAATGTGTCAGACTATCACCACTGAATGTCTGGGATGCAGTTTCCACAGTTCACTTACAGTTTGAGAAAGAGAATGGATGCTACCCATCCAAATGAAAATAAATACCACATGTACTTTAGCAGGGTTAGCATAGTAAGTGAAGGCTAAACAAAACAACTCTGTGTAAGGAGTAAAAATAAGCAGGAATTTTCTGTAAGTCTACGTGATCACTATTTATATCCTCTCCTTATTAATCCCACCATGAATCTGGTCTATCCTGATTGTTTCTGAGTTGCTTTACCCTCTCAGAGCCCAGAGCTAGTCTCTTGGAGACATAGCCTAACTCCAAGGAAACCAAACAGCCTTTGCTAAAAGCTGAAGGTGTCAGAATTTGTCTGATGTGCTTAGTATTGGGTTGCAACACAGAAGAGGAATACAGCTTATTTTTGAACCTGTTTTGTTGGTTTTTTAACATTATAAAACTCAAAGCAAAGAGGATGATGCAGAATGTCATAGGATCTTGTGTGACACTTAGAAACGAAAACAGGCCTTTTGTGGAAGAAAATTTGAGCAACAAAAAAAAAAAAAAAAGAAAAAAGAAGAAGAATTCCAGATGGTGAGGTCTATTTGACTATGAAGCAAAACTGTGATGAAAATAGGGAACATCTCAGGCAAGTCAATTACATGAAATAAATGGACAGAAGATGTTCCATCGGGATCCAGCTAGCATGGAATTCTGGAATGGGAAAACAACATTACTAGGCTTCCCCAGCTTTAGTGTCTAAAGAGGTAAAAAGCATATTGACACAAGAAAACAAAACAATGGTAATATTACAGATGAGAAGCATATGTTCAAAGTTAACTATGAGCAGTTCCCCACATGTGCCCAGTATGATCCTGCCTCTGAGCCTTTCCCCACTGTTTCCTGTCGAAATCCAACCTATCCTCAAGATGCATGTTCCAGTGCCAATTTGATCACAAAGACTTCCTTGATCATCCCAGTTCAAAGTCATCTCTTTTGCCTAGGAATTCCAGCAGCACCTTATCCTGTAGCACCTAGACCACTCAATACAGGTATTTAATGTTTCTGTTATTTCTCATCGTGAAGGGCACGATCCCCCTCTAACTCATCTTTAATGTGCTTACATACTGAAGACATTCAGAAAAATCTATTGAATGGCAGAGAGAGTTAAAAAAGCTCAAAAAATGGGGCACAGAAAGCCCTCTCTGAAGTGTTGCTTCCACTGTCTCCATCAGTTTCTTTTGCACATTGGAATGGCTGCCGCTGGACTTTCTCCATGTGATGGGGAACATGGCTGCTGGACATCCTGGTAGGCAAGACAGATTCTTAACCCAGCTCCAGTTAAAACAAAACAAAAAAATCCATGAAAATATTACGGTTGGCCTGGCTTAGTCATGAGATTACCCCCATACTATTACCATCTCTAGGTCCTAAGGAATTGTGGTACACAATCTACATCATTGATGAACAACTCTACAAACAAATGAAATTTAATCATTTGAGCGCCCCTATTCTTACTACAAACAACGGCTTTTTCTTTTTTTTTTTATTAAAGACGGAGTCTCGCTCTGTCATGCAGGCTGGAGTGTAGTGGTGTGCTCTCAGCTCACTGCAACCTCTTCCCCCTGGGTTCAAGCAATTCTCACATCTCAGCCTCCTGAGTAGCTGAGATTACAGGCGTGTGCCACCAGGCCCAGCTAATTTGTGTATTTTTTTAGTAGAGATGAGGTTTCATAATGCTCGCCAGGCTGGTCTCAAACTCCTGACCTCAAGTGATCCACCCACCTTGGCCTCCCAACATGCTAGGATTACAAGCGTGAGCCACCGCACCAGGTCAACTAATGGAAACCTTTCTAAAACATGGCACACATTTTTCTACCTTCAAAGACAGAATATATCAGATGCAATTTACTTAATTGAGGCAAGAGAATTATAAAAATCAGTTACTGTCTCATGCTGTCATACAGTTGTGACCAAAGAAGCTGCTGGGTGTGAAGGGTAGCTAGTTCTTTATCCAGACCTTTGTATTATTACAGTTTTTATGACTTCAGAAAAAGTTCTTCTGTACTTTGCCTCAGCAGCAATTATTAACTTTCTATTCTGTGAATGTAACTACCTTTTGTGCTATGAGTGTTACTTCCAAAATACTGAATGGTGGAAAGCCAAGGAGCCAAGTTTGTTTTAATTGTCTGCAAAAGGTATGTCCTGGACTTGGCAATCTTGGAACATGCTCTACCTTCAGTTCCTGCTGAAAGGTTGTATAAGCCAGTTGCCTGTGGCTACAGATGATTAAACTGTACAATCCCCTGCCTCAAGGTCTCCAGTGCATAGATGCTTTCCCTCAGGGCTGGGTAGCACAGATTCCAGCAAAGAAGCAGGTGAAATTCTAAGGAGAATGAGGCTATGAGAGCACTGAGGCTGCTGGGGGTCATGGCAATCCAAAGCTATAAGGAAGCAGAAGCTGTGAGGGAGAGTAAGGCCCAGGCACAGAATGGTGGGAAAGAAAAAGCCAGAGGGGAGCACTGAGAAGCAGCAATTGGATGGAGAGAGGCCAACACACCAAGTAACTAAATGGTGGTCATGTGGAGCCAAAAGAGCCACTCCAATTCATTCTGCTCCTCGCCTTCCTCCAAGTGGCTCCACCTTCTTACAGTTCCTGCTCTGCCTGGACCCCAAAGCCCTAAGCAGCCTCTCCTGGATTCCTGGCCTGGGCTTCCTGCCCATACTCCCTTCATCACCCTGACCTGAGGATGTCCAACAGGTCTAAAGAGCTGATGAAATTGTGGGCTCTTCCAGCTACTCAGAGAGCTTTTGTGTTCACTGCCAGCTATGTACATGAGGTTGTTCTAGATAAGTTAGGGGAAGGGCGTGTGTTATTCTTTAACTGAGATATGACTGGAACCCGGAGAGCAGCCTCCCTTCTTACCTTGTGCCCATCACGAAGCAGGACTCTGCACCTCAGTACAACCCTCCAAACACATTCCAAATACCCAGTGACTGTTAAAAGAGCAACGATGACCATAATTACGGCACGTAACTTTTACTGAGCCCCGATTATGAGCCAGAAGCCATGCAAAGAGCTCTACATGAACTATTTCATTTCATCCTAACAACCCTAGGAGGTAGATACTATTATTATTCCCATTTAACAGATGAGGCTTATAGAGGGCAAGGAACTGTTCATTGTACTCAGAAATAGAAAATAAAACGCTATATGTTTTTACTTATAAGCAGGGAATAAAAAATACACATCATGGACATAAAGATAGAAATGACAGACACTGGGGATTCCAAAAGTGGGGAGGGCCAATGGGGTGACGACTGAAGAATTACCCATTGGGTACAATGTTCATTATTGGGTGATGGGTACATTAGAAGCCCAGTCCTCATAACATCACACAATATATCCACATAACAAACCTGCACATGTACTTCCTGAATCTAAAATAAATTTTAAAAAGGAAGTGTTCATTGTAAAACAACTAATAAAGTTGGGACGTGAACTCTCAGTAAATCTTCCCCCAGAACCCAAGCTCTTAATACTGTGGAAGACTGAAGAATGAAGGAGTGGTTCTTACCAAAGCCCGCATGGGATGACATGGAGGAGGATTCACATCATGCATCGTGTACGAGAAACTCCATTAAACTTCCTTTTAGCTATTTCTGTTGCCCAAAGTTCCTCCCTCACTGACAACACCCTCATCTCTCCTCCCTCTTCCCCATCCAGCCTCCAAAAACCCCAACCTGTATGTTCCACTCAGCCAAACCAGTGCAGGGCCCCTGGGGTCCTGATTCTACCCCCAGCTTTGCACAGATCCACACTCAGGATTCACACCTTCAGCCTGCAGCCAGGCCAGCCCCATGGTGATGTGTAAAAAAGCAGCCTTGAAAAGATCATATCCTCTCCAGAGGAAAGGAGCCATCTTCCTAGTTCGGCACACGGGCCAGCTCTGCTGAGCAGACATGGTGCTTTCTTTCTCTTACTTACTACAAATTCATGGATTTCTATATGAATCTGAAGTAAAGCAAAGTATAGGGCTGTGGCAGCATGCAAATAGGGTTCTACATGACATCACATTGCTCTTCTGTTTTGGGGCTCGACACACTGATTATATATTCAGATTCTAGATGAGGGTCTTAGGTTTCTGTTGAACATTTTTGCACATGGAGATCTAATTCTTCCTGAGATGTGCCAAGGCCATTGGGTTACACTGGGAACTTGCTTACACAAGGTGAACCAAAAATGATGACTAAGGCAGAAAGCTGGCTCTGGGTTTCAACAGGAACACTCAGGGTTATGGCTAATAGCGCTCTCTATGCTCCAATTCAGAGCTACTATAGTCAAAATATCAACTCCACACAGGTTTTATTAACCCTCCCTTTGTACTGCCACTGGAGTTGGCATACAAGTGAAAAGAATAAACTCCTGCAAGTGGAAGAAGAGCTGCTAGCAGAACAGAAAAATCAGCCGCGGATGCAAAGAAAAATACAGCAAAAAGAGTCTCATTCTTTGAAATGATGACCCAGGGTGCTTGCTTGCGAGCATCTAACCTAATTGATTCACGCTGAAATTAAAGGCAGAACTTAATAACTTAACAACTGGCTTGTAAGGAAGAGGAAATTTAATTTAGAATTTCCTTATAGACAAAGAACCAGAAAAGAGAGCCCTCATACCTATACAGAGATTTGGGTATTGCATGAAAATTTGATAGTAAAACTTCCCCTGACCCATGGCAAGGCATAGTCTCTCTTCACTTATTTTTTCCTGGTTACATTGATTCAAGGTTTAAAGAACTACTCATTCTCAAAACTTTCCTTTTCCATATAAGGTCAGAAAACAATCCTTCAAGATATGAATTAAATTTTATTTTAATAGGATATTTGATATAGTGCATTATATAAGAAATTGTTACAAATTTTTGCCACTACAAATATCAGTAAACTGCTAGTTCTTTGGGATAAAAAAAAAAAAAAAAAAAAAAAAAAAGAACAAATACAATCTAAGGATAAAGTCTCTTGTTGCAATGGGGTGGGGAGGACTTCAAAAATGCAACACATGCAAATGATCAAATTGCAGCTTTTCTTTCTCTGTGATATTTTTTCCTTTCTACGTCATTCTTACAGTCCAAATTTTACGTTTTCTTGAAATCTAAAACATTAGAGCCACAGAGGCCTAGTGGGCAAAAATAAATAAATAAATAAATAAATAAATAAATAATTGGGACATAGCTTGGTAGCATCTGAGAGGTAGGAAGCCTCCCGGAGAACAGGAGAAAAAAGGTGGATCATAAAACATAAAACATGGTGACTCATGCCTTTTAATCCCAGCACTTTGGGAGGCTGAGGTAGATGGATCACCTGAGGTCAGGAGTTTGAGACCAGCCTGGCCAACATGGCGAAACCCCGTCTCTACTAAAAAAAAAAAATTAGCTGGGTGTGGTGGTACAACCCTGTAATCCCAGCTACTCAGGAGGTTGAGGCAGAAGAATCGCTTGAACCCGGGAGGCAGAGGTTGCAGTGAGCTGAGATCGCGCCTTTGCACTCCAGCCTGGGTGACAGAGTGAGACTCCATCTCCAAAAAAGAAAAAAAAAACATGCCTAGAACTCCTTCTACCCAACTCACAGCAGCAAGACCAAGGCAGATAAGGAAATTAATACACTTCAAAGCAGATCTAGAAAACGAACTAGGGAAATTATTGGAAACCCTGCCTACAATTGCAAAGATACTTCATTCAACCATAAATATTTTTGAGTAAATGACCTAACTGCTCACTTACTACTTAAAATGTATCTTGCATTGGCAGCAATGATCCCCTACATATGTAGATCTGATCTCCCTCGTCTGAGCAGCAGCAAGGAGAGTATATTTTAGTCTTTTTCACAGTGCCTAGAATAGTGTCTTTTTCTTTTTAAGATGGGGTCTTACTGTGTCACCCAGGCTGGAGTGCAGTGATGCAATCACAGCTCATGGCAGCCTTGACCTTTTGAACTCAAACAATCCTCCCCTCAGCCTCCCAAGTAGATGGGACCACGGGCGCGCACCACCACACTCAGCTAACTTTTTTTTTTTTTTTTGTAGAGATGGTATGTCATGTTGTCCAGGCTGGTCTTAAACTCCTGGGCTCAAGTGATCTTCCTGAAGTGCTGAGATTACAGGTGTGGGCCACTGCACCCTGGAATAGTGTCTTAAATAGTAAGTGTTCAGTAAGTGTTTGCTCATTGACTGGGAAGGGAATGTCTGTCAGAGCTGGTCGATTCTGGATGCTGATATTAGTGAGTGCTCCAGAGTGCAGTTAGGCTACAGTAGCAAATATTCAACAGGCAGTGCCATACTCCAAAGGGAAATATTAGATAAAAATAAGTTTGTGTTCCATTGAGGCTAAAGGGGAAAGCGGGGAGTAAGGGCAATTGGTGGGTGTTCATTTCCTCATATGAAATGTTTGTAGTCTTCTCTTGGGATAGTGCAGAGTCTGACTGCTCTCTGGGATGAGATTACCTTGGCTGTGGCCATCACTAACATGTAGCTCTTGTCTCTTTTGGATTAGTATGTCCAGGATTCTCATGACTCCATTTCCTGATTTCTGATTTCTTGCCAGTTTATTTTCACTGTGTGACAACTGAACATTGTAAGTGCTGTTATGGGATGCCTAAGGACATATGTCCTCTAATTCTACTTCCACCCAAAGGATCAAGGGAAAAATGGGAAAGGGGATTGCGTGTCTGTGTGTGTGTGTGTGTGTGTGTGTGTGTTTGGGAGTAGGGTGTTTCTCCTCCAGAAGAAGCAGCAAATTATATGGAGCTCCTACCATGAGGTCTATGCCATAAGGCACAGTACATGGATGCTACGGAGGGGATGCAGGCTTCCCCCGAGACAGAGCAGAAGCCAACATTCATTTGAAGAAATCTCTCTTGTGCTTCAGCTTTGGATTTACCAACCTTCCAGCAGCATTGTGCAAGTCAAACTGCTGGAGTTAGAGGGCTTTACTCATCTTTGTCTGTGACGTCTGATATGATAGACTTGCCAATTTCATTCTCCTTTTCTATCTCAGGGCCATCATCCCTACATTATAGTCTGCAAGTTTCACCTACTTAAGTTTTCAAAGGTTTTCAGTACAGTGGTAAACAAAATAGACTGCACAGGGCTTTCCACTTTGCTCAAAACCCAGAATGATTTCTATCTCACTGCTTTGGTAACTAAAAAACAAAACAAAAAGCCTCTTTTTAGTGAGCATAATCACAAACAGTATCACTTCTACCCTTACAATAGAAGCTGAAAAGGATTATAAAATTACTAAAATGTCCCCATTTTCATTAGCACAAAGCCGGTGATCTTATTGTCCTGCAGGCAGGGGATGGTGAAAAATACAGGTGATTTAAGCAGTAAGTCTGAGGTTACCAGGGCAACTGCTAATTATTATTGAGTAACTCTAGTATATCTCCATAAAGGTCAGGAGTTAAGGTTTTTCCATTATATATTCTGCTTTAAAATGGAGCTTTCAAAGGAAATTGGGTAGATAGCAGATGGAGAATGACAGATGAAGATCAGGTGAAAGAACTATATATAGCTCACCATAATTGAACTACTTACATTTCACAATGTTGGTTGGGGGTTGGAGGAGGAGTTCATGAGTAGCTGCTCAATGTTAAATTGACTTTCTGGATTCTTAAGTTAGGGCTCCCTAATTTTAATAAGAAATCTGAGGCCGGGTGCAGTGGCTCGTGCCTGTAATCCTTGCACTTTGGGAGGCCAAGATGGGTGGATCACCTGAGGTCAGGAGTTTGATACCAGCCTGGCCAACATGGTAAAACCTCGTCTCTGCTAAAAATGCAAAAATTAGCCGGGTGTGGTGCCACGCACCTGTAATCCCAGCTACTCATGAGGCTGAGGCATGAGAATCGCTTGAAACGAAGAGGTGGAGGTTGCAGTGAGTTGAGATTGCACCATTGCACTACAGCCTGAGCAACAGGGTGAGAGACTCCATCTCAAAAAAAAAAGAAAGAAAGAAATCAATAAAAAGGCCATTTACTAAGTATGAGGAAGGCATTATCTTATAATCTTAAAAGTAGGTATTATTATTATTATTATTGTTACCATTTCACGGAAGAGGTTTAGCTCAGAGATAGCAAATAACTTTCCCAAGTTTACACAGTTAGGAAATGGTAGAGCTGAGGCTTGACCCTGGTAGATCCACAATCAGGCCACACAGGCTTTGCTCTGCCCCAGATTCTCAAGCTTACTAATGCTTTTCACATGATATAAACCTATAACCCATTTCAGTCTTCAGAAAGTTATTTGTGGCCATACACTTACATATAAACAAAATCTCTGTTCTCTGGAAGGATCTTTACCATAATAATGCCATCCATTATGAGAAATACATTTCCGCCCTCAAAAGTAGAGTGTTGATTTAGAATAGCATTTTCTAAACCACGGAATGCTGTTTCAAGAGGCTTAAGAGAAGTGCTGTAGAAATCATGTACTATGGTCAATGTATTTAGGAAATGTACCATAACAGATGCCCTTTCATGATGGACATATTAAAGGCCCAGAAGTTCTCTAGTCAATAATTGGTTGATCTGGCCAGGCATGGTGGCTCATGCCTATAGTCCCAGCACTTTGGGAGGCTGAGGCAGGCGGATCACTTGAGGTCAGGAGTTCAAGACCAGCCTGGCCAACATGGTGAAACCCTGTCTCCACCAAAACATACAAAAATTAGCTGAATGTGGTGGTGTGCACCTGTAGTCAGAGCTACTTGGGAGGCTGAGGTGGGAGAACTGCTTGAACCCAGGATGTGGAGGTTGCAGTGGGCTGAGATCACACCACTGACCTCCAGCCTGGATGACAGAGTGAGACTCTATCTCGAGAAAAAAAGAAAAAAAAGAATCTGTTGAACTTAGTCCAATGCAGCTCTTGCCCCCTTCCCTTCCTGTACCAGTTTGGGAAATGCTGATTTAGATATCTGTAATCTGTCCACGTTGATGCTCATCCATCACCTTCAGTATCACATAGCCTGGGAGCTATTTTTCTATCAATACCAGCATCTTGATCTTTTCATGTTACACACACCATAGATAAACAATAAAAATATCTACTGGCTTAATTGATGCATCCACCCTGTCTTGATTTGTAACCAACAGGCACGCATTTGCAAAGCAGCTGACCGGGTTTTTTGGGGGAGATTGAAAGTGCAGCACTGGTGAGCTAATAGGTTCCTGTGAAAAGCAAACCCATCCCTCTTCAGCCGTCTAAGCTGTGACTGATCCCAAAGGCCACGGGCAGAGCTCAGTTAAGCCCCAGTGCTGTCATCACTGCACAGACAATCAGAGGGTGCTGGTGATGACACAGGCTTGGCCCTGAGAGCTTTACACTGAGGTAAGTCCTGATTTTATTCTGGTGGAAGTCCATGAGCTTAACGCACTAGATCACTATGCACTATGGCTCTCCGACTTGAGCATGTATCAGAATCATCTGCAGGGTTTGGTAAAACACAGATTACAGGGCCTTCCTTCTAGAATATGCTGATCCTGTAGGTCTGGGGTGGGGCCTGAGATTCTGTAGATCTAATAGGCTCCCAGGTAACGCCAATGATGCTGGTCCCAGGACCACACTCCGAGAACCAGTGCACAGGAACTAAGAGTCTGCCTTGGAAGACCAGTGTAATAGAGACCAAATGAAGCCTACGGTAGATCCTGCATGGCTCTCCAGATCGCTAATGCGGAGAAGGAGTTAAAAACAAGATTCTAAGGCTGTTTCCAACTAGGAATGCTTTCCTAGCTAAGTAAGCATCTGCTTTCCAGATTGACTAAAAAAGGTTTCAAAAGCAGTACTTGAACTCTAATGTACTTTTAATTTACCCAATTTAGAATCTGAATCTATGAATAAGATCCCTCAGATTAAATACACAGAGGTAGAAACAATTCTAATCCTAAATAAGAAAAATAACACTTTAGAGTTCCTTCAAAGTTCCCTTACAGGCATAACAATGCTGAAAAGCCATGCAAAATCTTAAGCATATTTCCTTCCCATATAGTCTACCAAAAATTTGAGATTTAAAATGCCTAAACTTACACAAATAAAATACAGTGTCATAAGGCATTTGAGGGCAGCTAAATTCAAAATGAAATTCAGTCATTCATACCTTTAATTAAACCCCAAGACTTTAAGCATGTACTGTACATCAGGGCAATTTCTGGAAACTGTTTTAGGTTATTTAGCAAGATTTATAAGTTTAAAGAAAAAATACAGACCCTTTCTATGATTTTAGCTTGTACAGGAGAAAAGAACAGAACAATATGTGTAAAGGAAAACATTTTTCCATTTGTGATTTCCACTCTGCTGGAAAACAGGGATGTGGCTAGGCATTCAGAAGGCGCCCTGTCCCTACCTCCTCCCATACCCCCTCTGCTGACAGGCCGTAGAGATCCAAGTGTCACCAATGGGTCCCTGGTGCTTGGCAAGGAAATCCTGCTGGCTCACCAAGTGTGAGGGCTGTCTCAAGCAATTTTTATATTTTAAAAAAGAAGAACCACCACTAATAACCAAACCCATTTATCTAATAAAAATTGGATGGAGGCAGGAATCTCCACCCTCAACCAAGGGAAGCCCAGCTGGGCTCCTGATTGATGAGTGAGATCTTGCTTAGGGAAAGGGAAAAGCGGACATGAAGCCACTCAGAAAATGGGTCACACCAGTAACAAACTGAAAATGTCAAGGGAACGTGGCCTAGTTACGGGGCAGAGCTGTGGCTTCCACAGCCCAGGAGCCTGAGGTGACAGAGGGAGGGTATCTGGCATGTCCAAGAAACAACAATGAATGAGTAAGTAAGCTGGAATCACCAAGGGCACTGTGGGGAGCAAGGAGAGGCAAATGAATCCTCTTGAGAACAATGAGGCGTTCAGGTTATTTCCAAAGGTGAGGAATGTCACCGAGTTTTCAGGCAAACCGGTCTGAAGAGACCTTTTCTGCCTGGAGGTGGGTGAGAAACAGAATCCTCAATCTAAAAGGAAATATCCTTCTCCACAAAAAGCTGATCCAGCCACAGAGGAAAACTTCCTCTTTCAAAGCCCCACATTCCAAAGGATGACAAATAGAGACAATTCTAGTAAAATCATAGCTGCCTGTTTGGGTGTAACCCTTTGGCATAAAATAGCATGGGGATGGTAAAATTGCTTTTTTTAAAAAAAGATGTCATTAATTATCACTTGTCTAATGCATATTATTCATTTTGCCATGCATTTGGTCTCAATAAATAACAGCTATGCACACAACTTATCAGGTACCCTGTGGGATTTAGAGGTTTCCAAATCTTCCAGGAACAGGGCGTGGCGTGTCTACCCTAGCTGGTCTTGCTTTAAGGAGGGGTAACACTTGCCTCTACAGCAGAAGTTCCTTCCTCCTCTTCAATGATAACTTACAGCCTGGACTGAGTTATAGCTCCAGTCTCAGATTCAAGGTAGGAGGCTGGTGGGGGAAGGTGAGTGGGACAGCCGGGGACATTTCTCTGCACAGGAAAAATACATGCCATGGCTGAGGGACTGGAGAAAATGTAAGGATAGTGTGTGGGGGTAGCCCTCCAAAATAATACTAATAATTGCCATACACAGTACTAAAATATGTAAATAAAAGATGATCTTACTTAATTTTCATGCCACTTTATTTGAGGAGGTTATGATCACACTATTTTACAGATGAGAAAATCGAGGTACAGAGAGCTAATGTCACTTGCCTCCTTCCCCTCCAAATCCCCATCTCCTTGATTCTCCATTAGCTTTCTCCCTGGGACTTCTCAATATACTGTGTGATATACTGTGTTAAACACTGATTTATCTCCTGTCTCCACTAGAATATAAAATCCATGAAAGCAGAAACTCGGTTTTTTTTTTCTTAATATTTTTAAATCACTGTACCTTCAGCACTCAGAACACCACCAGGCCCACGGTAGGAGTTCAACTGATATTTGTGGAATGAATGCTGACCAGCTGAGCTGAAGATACGTGAAATCTGAGAGAGATCTCTGAAAGCAAGTTTTCCCTGAATTTCATCAGAGAGCAGCTGAATCAAACTCAGAAGCCAGCAATGTTTCAGAGAAACAACTCTGTCTGGACGCAGGCCTTGTTTATCCTTTTGAATTCCAGGGACTGTTCTCTGGCCACGGAGACAGGAGAGGAAGGTTGACTCTGGCAGAATCTGCAGGCGTTTGGCATGCGTGTCTTTTAGGTCACCAGAAATAACTTGGAAATGCATGAGAGGGTGTGTTAAGGGGGAAGGACGAGAAAAAATTAGTTTTATTTATGAGGCTACTGAGCAGTTAGTTATTTTTTAGGGGTGGGGACCACTTAGGCAGAGAGAACTCCAAGGTTGGGTTCCATCGTTGCGGTAATCATCCCAGCCTTCCCAGTTTTCTTTCAATCTTTCAATCTTTGTGGTCTAAAGAAGGCATTCACCTAGTCGTTTCTAATTTGGGGAAATGACTGCAGCATGTTATGTCCCTGGTGGGGTGTCCCCTGACTTCTTTTCTCAGCATTTGTTTACTTCCTCCTTTAAAATCACTCTCTCCCAGAAGGGAGTTGGCATGATGCCCCACTGGTCATCGTGGAAGGAGAGGACGATTTGTTTCTGCAGCCCTCGGTAAGCACCCATTGAACGACCCTCACCCTTGGAAGTAGATAAGCCCCACTTCCTCCACCAGAGAGAGTGGAAGGTGGTGGTGGTAGCGGGCATGCTCAGGTCCAGGGACTGGTATCATCAGCCAGGCAATGTTGATGCCAGAACTAAAACCTAGGGTTTCCTGCTTTCCATTCCAATGTTTGAGCCACCTTTCTTGTTTGCCTCTGCCATTAGCCATACATTTTGTTTCTTAAACTTCTTAGAATCTCAGTTACGAGTTGTTTTCTTTCCAAGAAGATTCTGAAAACTGAGAGGCCAGTCTCCATGCTGCACTATGCTATAGTGAGACCCTTCCATACCTTTCTATGCATGCAGACAGCTCAGCCCCATCCCAAGACAGCTGCCCATGACTCCAAGGTCACAAACTCACAGGCCTTGTATCAGTTTACTATCACTGCATATGAAACCACCCTAAACTCACTGGGTTCCCACAACCACAATGTGATATTTATCATGAACCTATAGGTTGTCTGGGAAGCTTTTGGCTGGGCTTGCCTGATTCACCCAGGTGAGCTGCATTCAACTGGTTGGTGGTCCTGATACTGAGCTGGGCTGAGAGAGATAGCTGGGCTTCTCTCTCCCGTAATCTGTCATCTTTAAGGAGGCTACAACAGGCTTCTTCACATGGTGACTGGGTTCCAAGAGGATGAGAGAGAAAGCCGTGAGGCATTGTGGCCTGGGCTCGGGAAGGCACATGATGTCACTTCCTACACATTCTATTGGCCAAAATAAGTCAAAGGGTAAAGGCCAGCCTAGATTCAAGGGCTCTAGCTCTTAATGGGACGGATTCCGAAGATTCTGTGGCCATTTTTAATTGACTATGGGCCTACAGGCATTAGGTATAAAAGTGAAGCAGGCCAGCTGTGAGATAATAGAGACCAGAGAGCATCATCTGCTCCCAAGTTCCACACAGGTTTAGTATAGCCACCTCTTCTGAAATTTCAAAAGAAGCTGGAAATCTGGATTTAAAAAGATATATTAATAAACTCTATTTTTTAGAGCAGTTTTGGGTTTACAGAAAAATTGCATGAAAGTTTTACACATACCCTCTCTATTTCTACATTCTGAGTTTCCTTAATTATTAACATCTTGCATTAACGCAATACACTGGTTACAACTCATGAACCAATATTTATATTGGTTCATTATTATTAACTTAAAGGCCATAGTTTACATTAGCATTCAGTCTTTGTGTTCTATGGGTTTTGACAAACGCATAATGTCTTGTGTATATCCCATTCGAGCATCACACAGAATAGTCTCACCGTAAAAAAAATGCCCTGTGCTCCAAATATTCATCCCTGTTCCTCTCCCCAGAATCCCTGGCGACCATTGATCTTTTCATTGATTCCGTAATTTTGCATTTTCCAGAAAGCCATATAGTTGGTATTATATCATATTGTAGTCTTCTCAGATTGATTTCTTGTTTTTTGAGATGGAGTCTTGCTCTGTAGCCCAGGCTGGAGTGTGGTGGCATGATCTCAGCTCACCGCAACCTCTGCCTCCCAGGTTCAACCCATTCTCCTGCCTCAGCCTCCTGAGCCTGGGACTACAGGCCCACACCACCACGCCCAGCTAATTTTTTTTTTTTTTTTTTTTTTTTTTTTTTTTTTTTTTTTTAGTAGAGATGGGGTTTCACCATGTTGTCCAGGCTGGTCTCAAACTCCTGACCTCAAGTGATCTGCCTGCCTTGGCCTCCCAAAGTGCTGGGATTACAGGTGTGAGCCACTGCGCCCTGCCAGGCTGACTTCTTTTACTTAGCAACACGCATTAAAAGTTCCCCCATGTCTTTTCATGGCTGGAGAGTTCATTTTTAAAAATCATTGAATACTATAGCATTGTCTGCGTGCACCATAGTTTGTTTATCCATTTTCATGTACTGATAGACATCTTGGTTGCTTCCCAAGTTTTGGCAATTAAAGCTACTAACAAAATCCATGTGCAGGTTTTTGTGTAGACATAAATTTCAACTCATTTGGGTGAATACCAAAGAGCATGATTGCTGGATTGTATGCTTAGAATATGTTTGGTTTTGCGAAAAACCACCAAACTGTCTTCCAAAAATGGCTGTATCACTTTGTATTCCTACCAGCAATGAGTGAGAGTTCCCACTGCTCCACATCCTTGCCAGCATCCGATGTTGTCAGTGTTCTGGAATTTTGGCCATTCTCATAGGTGTGTGTAGTGGTATCTCACTGTTGTTTTTATTTGTATTTCCCTGAAGACATAAGAAGTGAATCATATTTTTTATGCTTACTTGATACCTGTATGTCCTTTTTGATTAGGTATCTGTTCATATTTTTTGCTCATATTTTAATTGGGTTCTTTGTTTACCTATTACTGAATTTTAAAAGTTCTTTGTATATTTTGGATACTGATCCTTTATCAGATACGTGTTTTGCAAATATTTTCTCCTAGTGTGTGGCTTGTCTTTTCATTCTCTTGAGTGTCTTTCACAGAGCAGAAGTTTTTAGTTTAAACAAAGTCCAACTTAACAAGCTTTTATCTCACGGATTATACTTTGAATGTCATATCTAGTAAGTCATAATTATATCCAAGGCCACCTAGGTTTTCTCCTATGTTATCTTCTAGAAGTTTTACAGTTTTGCATTTTACATTTAGACCTATGGTCCATTTGGAATTAGTTTCTGTGAAAGGTATGATGTCTGTATCTAGATTCATTTTTGTGCATGTGGATGTCCAATTGTTCCAGCATGAAATCTGAATTTTATGTGAAGTCTCCTGATTTTAAAGGTTCATTCAAGTCTTTTTTTTGGTAGTAGTGGTACCAGAGGAATTACAGCTCCCCTCTCCCCTAATATACATGTCTGCAGAATGCATTTATCCATTCTAGATAATCTCTGCCTCCTTCATCCCTCTTACCTGGAATGCTCTTCATCCATCCACCTAAGTTTTTCCTAATGCCCACCTCACACTCCATCTACCAGACCTTTCCCACTACTTCGACCTGGTGTGTGCACTCAGCAGATACTCAGGTAATAGTGGTTGAAATCTAAACACACTATGACTTGTAAGTCCCTATTAGCACTGCCATATGCCACTGCCTTTCTTCCTTAGCTAGACTGTGAACTCTTGGGGAAGACAGGAACCCTCTTTTTCTGGTTTACCCCAGGTAGCTTGGCATGCATGGGTCTGGGCATAAAATAGGTTCAGCCACAGTTGTTAACAATTTCAGACTAGCTGGACTTTGGTCCTGACTTACCAATTGTCCTTTGTTCTTCAGGAGAGATGGCTACTTCAGGAGTCAAGCTGAGGACCTGCCAAAGATTTAAACCCAGCAGCCTTGCCCTGGCACAGGTAGAATGATGGCATCTCTAATTTTGATGTCTGATTTAGCATTACATTCATGTAAATAAGAGCGCCCTGATATCCTTGGAGAATTAGGGAAGATTAATAATACCGCAAAATGTATCATCAGAGGTACCACTGTATTATGAGTTATAAACATGTTTCTTTCGCTATTTTTCTATCTGGTCATAATGATATCCCAGTCATTACAAAAAATAGTGAAATAAAGGAGTGAAATAAAAAGAACAGATAGCTTCATGGTGGCTGGTTCCGTACCTCATGCCTATTTAATGGTCAAGCTAATGGTAATCCTCCCAGCTCACCTATGTTCCTCATTTTCATCTGCATCATTAAGTGTTCCCACTGGAGGAGCTCTGGACACTTCCAACCGAACAACGATGGCGGGAACAAATGGGTCCACACCTGGGGCTGAGACCCAAGTGGTCTCGAGTGATTGTTACCATGGCACATCTGTGTGCCGACAGATTTCTCAGAATCAATTTGCTCAGGGAAAGTACTGTGGGTCCATTTGTTAGGACTGCCTAACAGCCATGCATGATCCACACCAGCAAATCCCAGGCAGAAAATATCAGGGAGACAGGAACCCAGGAAAACCACCTCACTGCCTTGGGTTTGAGAAGTGGCTGTGAGCCTGCCTGCAGAGCTTATGGGGGACTTTGGCATGGCTGCCACTCAGGGCCATGGCAGACGCTGGTATCAGTGCTGGTGCGGGTACTGCTTCTACCTCGGGGAACAACCATCCCTGACCTTAAGACTCAAAGGTATCAATCAGCGACTCACTCGGCTTGGAAGGACAGTGGTCTTGTTGGAGGCACACCCACACTTCCTTTTCTAATCCTCCTCCAGAGACAAACAAGTAGAACCATTCCTGTTATCACCCTCCCTTCCCTAGAAAAGCCCCCCAGATCTGTACCAGGCAGGGAACAGTCCCTCTGGGTGGTGTGAAGTAGGCAGAGCGATTCCTAGGATGTTATGGGAAAAAAAAAATCGTATCTAGACACCTAAAAAATAAAAAATCCCAAGCCTTCTCCTCAGGACCTGTTTAAAAGACACACCCCCCTTTTCCACTTAGCTGCTTAAGCAACCTCTTTGTACACACTGTACTCAGCAGTGACTCAGGGGCTCACAGCTACCAGCCACTGAAAAAAAAAAAAAAAAAATTACAGACCACTCATTGGTAGTGGCTGGCTAAAATCAGGGGATGTTAAGCAACTTGGGCTAGAAATTCAACCTTGCTCATACACAGCAAGAAATAACTTTAGCAACTGCTAGGTACAGAAAATTAAACCAACTGAAGAAAAAAAAAGTAAAGAAAATAGAATCTCCCTAAAGTCCAGGAAAGCGGGTATAGGAGCACCTAAGAAGGCCAAACCTCAAGGCAGGGAGGCTCCCTAGGCAAGCCCAGCCATGGAGAACCAGAAGAGACTCACTGCCCATAAGCTGAACAAATTCAATTATTTTGAGGTCCTGAGGCACTGGTCCACTTCTTGGTGAAGGAACATGCGATTTACCACTCAACGGGCAAATAATTAAGCTTCCTGAACATAGTATGATTTAAAGCTGCCAACAACTAAAAAGACCTGATATTCTCAGTTTAAGATTTCATCCCACAGTATAGTAACATTTTTATTATGTACCTCTTACATCCATTTTGGAGTCATCTCTCCTCCCAAGTATTTAATAGCCCTTAGTGTCTTCTAAGGCATTATCAGACTCATTTTGCAGATTTGTAAATATCTCATAGCGATTGAATGACAGGGTACTGCCATGAAACTATGGCATGCGGAGGAGCAGTAAAAGGTTACTGACATCCTAGCATCTCACCGCCTTGCTAGTGTCTCCCCACGTGAAACAACCGCCCTGAAGACAGTCTGTGGCTGAACCTCAATCTATTTTCACTTAGAGAAAGGCAAAATCATCTCTGTTTTTCCTGAGTCTTACATAACTGTAGCCTGAGAGTCCAACTGTTCTGGTCATGGCCTCACATTCTTTCTGCAAAGGCGCTAGTTGACAAGATTTATGGGATGGTCTAAAGAAGCATGCGAAGCAATGTGGGTTGAAACCATGAGGGAGAACTTTCTGATCCTAGCAGAGTAGATCTAGTTTCTGTGGAGGGCTAGACAACCAGCCCCCAAACTAATTGTCCTGACTATGGGTGCTCAATGCCCAAAAATAAAGCAAAAAGGGTTCTTCTCTTTAATAGTATCTGTTAAGAAGTCATAGTCATGCTAAGGTTTGAGGATGTGAAGACACAAAGGGCTCCTGGAGCCTCTTCCTTATGGAAGCGGACACGGAGGCGGCACTGAACATTTCCAACATAGTCAGTGGGGAGGGAAACCGAGACAACATGGATGAGTGAAACAAACTCGGCCACAGAGCTGCTACAGCCCCTGGATGTTTGTAAAACTTACAGAAATTGCTTTTCATGCCCAGCAGCCAGCACAGGCAATAGCTATCACCAAAGCCATCTCAGCAGGACGGTAAATCAAAAATCACCAAGGCTAAGAAGCAGTATGTTAAGAATAACGACTCCCTCTGAGATGATGATGCTTGAAACACCCACAACAAGCCAGCTGAGCTCCCAGTTTAGGGAGGAGGTTTAAATAATGTTCAGGGGACAATGGTCCGAAGTCAGATGGAGCCAGATAGCAAATTCTAGGTGGAATGGCTGACCAAAGTCCTTGTGGGGTAGGCAGCTGGACATCATACTTACAGTGAGTTGGGCCGGGTGGGTTTGACCACAGCCAGGTCTGGGTCACTGGAGTTCATGTTGGGCTGTAAGCTGCTGCTGGAATTAAGGATGCTGTTTGGATTTGATGAGACAGATTCCAAACTGGAGTTGATGATGCTGTTCCTTTGTTCCTCTGGGGGGAAAAAGTCACAAGTCCCATATTACTATTATTGCATAGCGACAGTCTATTGCTACATGCACAAAAATTTATAAGGAATAAGACTGGATCAAGATCTCTAATCCCAGGGAAGCTTAAGAAACAACATAGAAAAGGTTAAGAATTAAAAGTGGGAAAGGAAGAGTCAAGGGGGAACAGGTGACTCGAAATTTTAAAGCAAACCCCCTTCCTCGTTGTAACAGGATATATCTCCCCTTTAATATAAGCCAGGATTTTTTCTAAAAGTGACCCTACCATGGCACCATAAATTGCATCTTCTTTTGACTGGCAGATTGCCAGACTAGAGAAAAGCCTTCATAGACCCCCTCACATTCACCCAGATCCCCTTGGCTTCTGTGACACTCACCTTTCATTCTAAAACTCCTGTCTCTAATATTGCTCTAATTCATCAGGCCATGTCCCACCTCCAATTCCATAGAGCCTCACCAGAGAAGATCTACTATTCAGCCACCAATGTCCTTATGACTCCAACAGTCTAAATTCCTGACCCTTTCTCAGACACGTCTTTCGGTGTTGCCTCTAGCTCCATGTACTTGGTGTTTAACTTCAAGTGAATTCTTTGATAAATCACTCTGTACTGGGTTGCAGAATGGTTTGCCTATAAACAACAACAAAATACCTGAGTCCATAGTCCCAGCAGTCATATTCACGCTTGGAGAATATTGCCAAGCCAAGAGACAGAAAAGCTGAGTTCTCTTCAAGCCCTGACTGGCTATGTGACCTCCGGCAATTTCTACTTGATCTTGGATTCCTGGTTAACAATCTATAAAATGGGGAGAACAAGAACTGCCTTTCACAGCTTGTGGAACTGTCATGAGGATCAAGTGGGATCACAGGCAGGAATGTATCTTGTAAACTTCAGAATACCGCTCAAAGAACAGAACTTTATGTTCTTCCCATCTTTAAAAACTTGGAATCATGAATGGAAAACACAATTTTTGGAGATAATTTAGCTAAATGGTACAGGCACCCATCATTGCTGTGGCAAAATATTATAGATGTGGAATGTGATTCTTGTCCTCTATTGATTACAGATATACCATACTAAAATCAACTGATACTTCTGGCAATTAATTCACTTAAACATAATATCTAGGCTAATCCTGGACCTTTTTGCAGTGAGTCAGGGGTATGTTACAATATGTCCCTCACAGGATAGTCTAGAGTCACTGGTATGATAATTTAAAGGGCAACATTTGAACTCAGGTCTCTTGAGGCAACTAAGAGGATGATGTGTCATAAAAATACTTTTCCTTTTGCACGAGTCATGTCTGTAAAAATAAAGTATGCTTATGAAGTGATTTTACAGTAAGCCTCACACTAAATACATACACACTCACCCCAATACCCCTGATATCTTAGCAAATCCTTAATGCCCTGCAGAAAGCCCCACAGGAGAGAGAAAAACCCTATAAGGCTACCTCCTGACTACTGAACTCAAAGTAGATTTGGAAAAAGTAGATTGAACTGATGTCTGAGATTTAGAACTGTTCATATTTTAAGAGCTTCATTTTTGAACAAAAACGACAACAAAGAGAAGCCAAAAGAGTTACACTGAGCCAAGATGTAGGAGGACTAACAGGGCCTGTAAATGGGAACTTCCTACCAGAAAGAAAAACAACACTAAGATTACATAATAAGGGGATCACTGAGAGATTGGATGTGCCATTTATCAGTATGAATCAGTATCAGTAAGATTTTCCTTTTTACAAAACACGCATACAAAGATGCCCGAAAGACCATGAGGAGCTCGAGACTACCATATAAAGAAAGAGAGTGAGGACGGTTCCCCGGGCTTCAACTGGAGACATTTGCTGCTTCACAGGACAGGACAGAGAAACAGGTTTATTAACTTGATTTTGAGAAGCTTAAAGGGCCAAGTTTGAGTGACATAATTCTCAGGAAACAGAAGAGCGTAACTATCGCTCACATTTCTCCTGTGATTATATTTACTTTTCCAGGAGAGGATTATCATTCTACAAACTAAAAACAGTATCTTGCTAAAAGTATATTCGTCTTTCTAAAACGTTAGCAGGAGATTATTTTTCTCCCTTACTATCCATTAGTAAAGGAGGGTATAAAAATGTATCATAAGGCTTCACAGTTTTACAGCCAAGAGGGCCAAATATGCATCCTAAGAGGCCAACTCTTTATTGGTATCCCTTGCTGGGACAAATGACAAGAAAATCCAGAAACCTGGCACTGCCTGACTATAAAACGACTACAATTTTGTAGAAGAAAGGTCTCATCATCTGTAGACAATACATAATGAGACTGAGAACATCTAGGTAGAGGATCTAAGCTGAAAGGCTGACAATCTTTACTGAGGGTGAGTAGGCAGGTGAGGATTATTCCAGGGAAAGGGTGGAGAATAAGATCAATGGCCAGTCAAATGTTTTAGTGGTTATAGCAAACTATACCAAGACAAATTTTAAAGCATTTGGAGTCAATTAGGAAATAAGGAGAAAATGAGCCAAGCATGGCGGTTCATGCCTGCAATCCCATCGCCTTCAGAGGCCAAGGTGGGAGGATCACTTGAGGCCAAGATTTTGAAATCAACCTGGTAAACATAGTGAGACCCCCAGCTCTACAAAAAAAAGGTTAAAAATTAGCCAGGCCTGGTGGTACACACCTGTGGTCCCACGTACTTGGAAGGCTGAGGCAGGAGAATTGCTTCAGCCTGGGAGTTCAAGGCTGTGGTGAGGTATGATGGTGACACAGCACACCAGCCTAGGTGACAGAGCAAGACTCTGCCTCCTTTAAATAATAATAATAATAATAATATTCAGTAATGTCACTCAAAATAGGAGCATTTTTCATCAGCTAGGCAAATGAGTACTGCTCCTGACAGAAGCGCACAAGAACAGGCAGCCTAGAAGACACTTTAAAAAATAAAAATTAAAATTAAGCAAATCCTTCAAATAACATAGCTAGACTTCCCTGAGTCACTGATGATTCAATCCAGCTCTGGTATCCTCATAGAAGGTATAAGAAGGACTGATGGCAATTATGTTGCTGAAGGAAAAAAATTATAGGCTAGTGGGCTTCAAAAGAAAAACAGCTAGTTATGAGTCAAGTCAACAAGATCATAGAGGACCATGACAAAAAGGAAAGAATGCCCACAACTCAGAAGTATGCCTAAACTGGTTGAAGTCAGTGAGAATGCTTGCCCACCTCAAACATGTTTGTCAACAAGAATCTGTCTTTGTATCAGTCACAGAAAACAAGACCCCAGCAACAAGAAAATAATAAAATAAATCCCCAAATAATGGTAAGCATGCATTGGCAGTGCTTTCACAAACATACGTTCTATAAGGAGTGACAAACTGGATGTGAACTTGGTCCTTAAGGATGCAAACTACCTGAGGGCAGGGACATGCTGTCTGGCCACACGGCATCCATTAATGTGGCTGGTGAGGTCAACATTAGCCATCCATTCCTGGTGCCTCACCCACGGGTCACTGACACTAAGGCTCCGTGAATGGTTATAAGATAAATTTTAAATATAAGGGAATAATACACAGTCAAAAATTTATGCTGCTGGAACAGAAAGAGGTAGTTTTGTGTGACTGAATTTTTCAGGTGCTTTAGACAGGGACCATGAATGTCCTTGAAACCAAAGTACGGATGACAGTGGGCAGAGTTTTTATTTTTTGTACAAATCAGGAACGGAAAAACATGAGTATGCAACCAAATCACTGCAACTAAAAAAGGAAAGCCGCAGAATAATTTTGGTGATATTGTACTTGTTCTGGGGGTTGCCATGGAAATCTGGGAGCTGAGCGACTTCACTTTCCATATTTACCAAGTGACTCCGACCCACTCTAATGGCAACCCCATCACACACGGGAGGCAGGAGCTCTGTTTATCACAGAACCCAGAGGCGAGGCCAGGAAAGCACTCACAGAGCCAAGCCAAATTCACTCGTCTTGGCAGGCCCGAACAGCTCTGGCTCACTGAATACACAGAGCTGGAGGGTAAATATGAAACATTTGCGGGAGGTTTCCCACCATGCATGGGACTCTGTCAGAATACAGGCTAATATCCCAACTTTCCATGGTGCCTAAGAGTAGAGGGCAAAAAGAAGAGGCAAGAGGACTGTTCTTTAACAGCCTCTCAGGATGCCTCGTAGAGCCAAAAGGAGGGAACGGACTCTCCACATGATCAAACAAGAAGAAAAGGGAGTTACCAGACAGCGCGAAGTTTTACAAAGACAAGGAGATTTATATAAAAAAATAGGAAGGCAAACACAAAATACCCAGAGGCTTTCCTGTGCTGTGGTCAGGAGAGAGGTGTACTTTCTCCTGCTTGTTAAAGTTTTGCAATGAAGTCTGTAATGCATCATCTTGACAAGATGGGATGATAATAGCACGGCAGCTTAATGAATTTTGCAATAAAAAATGATGAGTGTACAGCAATTTCTGAGTTTACCATCTCTGGGAAATACCCAAGTACATGGGAAGTTTGGAATCAGATTTTCCAAAGCAATTTTTACCCCCTGTAGCTCTTGCTCCTGATAATAGTGACATGCCAAGCCACACTAAAATCTGAGGTGGTCTCATTTCAGGCTGACCCAGCAGCCTCAGTCCCTATGATAAAAATAATCTTAGAAAGCAGTCTGTGTAATAAGTTTGGGTATATAAAAACAGTTTGGGCAATTTTTTAAAAAAAATCTTAAAAAGGAGTTTGGGTGATGACAGACTCTACACATTGAGTTGAAAAGTAGGCTGGGCGCGGTGACTCAAACCTATAATCCCACCACTTTGGGAGGCTGAGACAGGCGGATCACAAGGTCAGGAGTTTGAGACCAGCCTGGCCAATATGGAGAAACCCCATGTCTACTAAAAGTACAAAAATTAGCCAGGTGTGGTGGCGGGCACCTGTAGTCCCAGCTACTTGGGAGGCTGAAGCAGGAGAATCACTTGAACCCAGAAGGCGAAGGTTGCAGTGAGCCAAGATCACACCACTGCACTCCACGGCCTGGGCAACAGAGCAAGACTCTGTCTCAAAAAAAAAAAAAAAGTGAAAAGTAGAGTCAATCCATTGTTTTGATCACAGTACATGAAAGATGATATTAAAACTTTGACAGATGATCTTCAGCAAAACGACTTCTGATTATGGTTCTGGGTGGACAGACTGACTCTCTCCCTATATCACCTGTAATAACCCTTTTCTTTGCAAAGGGAAAAAATGCCAATAAAACTGAATTTCGTGAGAGAATGGGGAAGTCACTGTGGCTGGCCTGGGATTGCACTGATTCACAGGAAAGAGACATGGAGGCACAATGAGAAAGACTGGCCCTAAAACACCATTTCAGACACCACAAGGGAGGAATGGGCCTCTGATGAATGTTGAATAGGGGGTTGAATGATCAGAGTTAGATGGACACTCTATTACTCACAAGACAGCCCTCTTTTCTACGTGAGAACTTGCTTTCAGGAAAAATTGCTTTCCTGTTAATCTACAGTTGACTGGGATCTGAGGGAGTCCACGTACAGATGGCTTATATTCTTGCTCATTAGAAAGAAGGAAACTACACGTTTACTTACTTTTATACCACGACTCACTGCAAAATGGGTTTGAGATAGTACACGAAAGGTATGATTAGGGAGTTCTGTTTTTAATAACTTAAAAACAAGTGAATATATAAGCAATACGCATTTCTCTCCAACTTAGAAAGTATAGAAAAGCATTTGCATCTGCACACAAATATCCTGCATGGGTCACCCTCCAGCTGTATTCATTTTGGTGTGTAAAAGTCCAATTGTTCTGCTACACAGAGGAATATATACATATACACACACACAGAGACGTGTGTCATGCTTTTAACAAAGCAGACTCACATCATACTTAATGGTATCTGCTTTGTTCACTTGGTGATAGTGCCAAAAGCATGCGTCTAGAATGTGCTTGTTTTCATTTAATGGGTCTAGCTGGAACTTTTTTCCTGCCACGAGCTTTCCACAGCATCATTTTTTAATGGCCATATTATCAACATGGTTTTCAGTCACGTGTAGTAATTACACATAATTGACCCAAGAAACACATTACACACCTTCTGCAGCCCGTGTGACAATAGGAATCCATGTGAATAAACATGTCATCTTCCAAAGCAAACAGGTGTGCCCAGGGCACCCGGGATATGCAAAGGCAACCTGAGAAAGGGCACATGCTACAGCTTTGACTGCTCAGAGAAAGGCATTACGTAAGCCTTTGAATAGTATGAATTCCCAGTCATGTTTCAACAAGGAAGACACACATGAGAAATACATAAGCTGAATTCTCAACCTCTCACTGGGCCTGTCTGGGAGAGGGTCCAGGATGAATTAACGGAACTAAAAAAATCATTCAGAGCTATAATCTCAGCAGCTAGTTAACATGATCCATGTAAAACAAGGCCCAAGAATCCCCTCCTGCCCCCACCCCCACTTCCACCGACACTGTACAACATGTCCTAGGCTGCTGATGTTTTTGCACTCAAGCATCAAACAGGCTCTTTCAGGGGCCGGGGGGACTCTGCATTTCCCTCACATATGGGCCTCCCCTTTGCATCTGCAGGCTCCAAAGAGGCGTATATTTCCTTAGTCAGTTGTAAGGTAAAGCTATAGCCTGATGATAATCATCATAATTGTAGCTAACATTTATTAGGTGCTTACTATGGTCTAGGCCCAGTGTCAACTACTTTATATATACTGGCTCACTTAATCATGGCAATTATCCTCCAAGGAAGCTATTACTAGTGATAGATTTTACAGATGAGAAAACGGAGGCTCAGAAAAGGAAAGTAACATATTCCAGGTCTCAGAGTGGTAGGTGATAGAGATGACATTAAAACAGCTCAGTCTCAGTCTGACTGCAGAGCCTCTGTTTTCATCCACCATGCCAGGGTGCTCCAAACCCCAACAGTGATTCAAAGAGATGTCCTGCTAATGACAGAAGACAAGCCACCCTGACTGTCCCCACCTTCCCAAGCCAGTACTTCTCTAAATTGAGTTAGCATTGGCATCACTAGGGTGCTTTAAATATATAGATGCTTGAGCCCCAGCCAAGACCTCCTGACTCAGAATATCCTTGGTAGGAGACCAAGCATCTGTATTTTTAACAAGCTCCCTACAAGATTCGAATGCACACTCAAGTCTATGAACCTCCGTTCCAAGAAACGCATTTCAACATCTTGGTATAAATGCTAAAAATTTGGGACAGAATAAATCCTAAGTGCCACCTTGCAACCTCTTGGAAGAAATCTATAAGGTACAAGACCTTGTTGCTGGCTCCCTTCAATCCTTCTGGCTCCCCCTTCTACAGTTGTCCGGAAAAAGTACAGCTTGTGTGTCAGTACCTTTCACCTAGATGTACCAGTACAGTCTCTGCTGGATGATGTATCTGTGTGGAAACTTGGAGATTAAACAGTAATCTCCTTTGCTGCCATTCATTTGGCAGCACAGTTGAAAAACCTCGTTCCATCTGTTTGAAGGTGATTGCAAATGAGCCTGAGTGGCTTGGCCGAGTATATTAAAGCTACCGTTCAACACGTATCGCTCTCTGTGTAGTTGGTGCTAGATTTGGAGGGGAGACTGTCATGTGGCTGCAGCCTGCCAGGACGCATGTTGAGGAACCCATTCAGTATGGTTCAGCTGCCCCCATGTAGCCCTGGAAGCTGGAACAGATGGCTTTCATTGCTTCTGTAACTCAGGCTAGCAAGGTTTTCACTTTGGTAGCTCAAGAACTGACAAAGGCACTCTTTTGGAGATGACAAAGTATAGGGAAGGAAGACTACCTAGGTACAAACCCCTTCTCTGCCATTTGCTAACAGTGTAACTGCTTAACATCTCGACCTCAGTTTACTTGTCTGTAAAATTTGGATATAAGAACCTACCTCACAGGATTATTAATTGTGGGGATGACACGAGACAATGAGGTTTGCAGGCTCATAAGTAGAGCTATAATTATTTTTATTTTTATTGTTATTATTAGATGAGGTTCAAATTTAGTTTGGCCTGAAAGTTCTTTACCGAATGTATCCATTTGTACTTCCACCCCAGCCCCTCAGCATTTTACGGGCAGACGCCCAGCTTAATGAAACTTTGAACTCCAGGTTCTTAAGTGGAACTGGAAACACTTTCCCTTGAAGATAAGGATGAGTGTGCAGACTAGGTCACAACAGCTAACCCTAATGGAATGCATCTCCTGTCGAACCATCCCACAATTTGACAGCAAAATAACGATTGGTTAACAGTGTCACTTTGAGGTAGAATGACAGGATTCAAATCTACATTGTTGCTGTGTAATCCTGAGTGTACACTATTTAATGTAAATTTTATTTCCTTTCAACTGCAAAATAGGGACAGTACCTGTGTCATATAATTTTAAAGATTAATTGGGATGTTGTGGTGCACAACGTCCAACACAAGAAACCACCTGGTAAGTTATATAGTCATAGATATTAAACACAGACAAGCAAAAAATCAATTTCTAGGGAAAATGTCTTCCAGGTTCAGTTTGGCTAAATTACCTTTCTACAGTTCTCTCCGCAGTTCTACAGACAACAGCTACCCCCTGCTACGCACAGAGAGACTCTCCCATCACAGACCACCTTTCCTGTCTATTGGACCAGAATGGGATCTTCATATCATTTTGTATCTTTCTCAAAACTCCTTTAAGAAAACATTACTTGACTGTCTACAGATAACTTTGATATCTAGTTCCTTCCTCACTAAAATATTCAGTGGTTTCCGGATGGTTTGTATTTGTTGCTATGATGCTTTCTAAATCCTGCATTTCCCCATCATTCCCTTTCCTCTTGTCCACAAAGTTTTAATTTCAGAGGCTGGTCCCATTTCACTCCTAGCCCCATTTCCATCACACATTGCCTATGATATGAGGAGCCACTTGCTGTCTTATAACTGATCTAAGTCCCTGCCCAGCACAGAGCATGAGAAACCATCAAGCTCTTCATTCTGAGAATAGATGACAGCTTTACGTTTAGGAAAAGGAAAACAAAACAAAACAAAACAAGAAACCACCTAGAGAAGACTATACTAATACCCATAGATTAAAGAGAGAGAGTCGCAGGCAGGGACCTGGACACACACCTGGTCTACTTACACTGAAGGAAAAACCCCTTCTGGATAATAAGACACACATCTATGAGCATCATCTAATATCCCAGCCCATGAGCCTGAAGTGCAGGTGCAAAGGCAGAGGCCTGAGCCTGAGGAGCTTGTTCTCCGGGAAGAAAGAGGCAAATGACAATCCGAGGCCAAGATTCACCTCTAAGAGCAAACAATGGGCTCCAACTTCCGCACAGAATAAGGACACTGCAGAGAGGTTGGGAGAAAAATGTATGCTGCCAACAACACCTGGAGTCTCTTGGAGGGAAATACCTAAGTGAGCTACTCTGGAAGCCTCAGCCCCATTAAGCATTTCAACTGGGGAACTGGAAAGAGTATGACAAATGGAATGCCAAATAAACATTAACTTGCAAGTGCATCAGTGAAGAGAAAAAGGAGAATGACTAGACCCAAAAGAGATCAGGTGGACAGACTTATCAAAAGAAATGAGGTTCTGAAAACTATCGCAGGGCAAGTGTGAAGGTAGAGGTGAGGTATGTGGGAGTGCGCATGTGCAGGTGCCTATGGGTGCATGTGTGCCCTCACAGCACATCCCTCCAACCGGGCATCTGCTCTGTGGCAAGAACCTAGAAAGGTAAGGTGGCATCAAACCAGGAGAAGTGTCACTATGAACTGAAAGGGCGCAGCAGGAAACTGACATGAACGGCAAGTGTCCAAAGCCCACTGACAATATCTGAACCCAATTCTAGTTGAGTGGACAAAAGGAACTTGAGTTTGTGTACTTAAATTAAGAGGAAGGATGGAAGTCAGTCAAAATTAAAAGCCAGTTTGTGAATTCCAAACGGTGGTAGGCATTCCACAAGTGGTACACAAAATAATTCTAAGGTGGGATATGGATGACCACTTTCCATCTTAATGGTTACATATTTATTTTAACATATATTAGAGAATAATACAGTGAGATCATCGAAGTCATGTTTTTAGAGATCTTATGTATCAGGATGAAGCCAGGGAAAGAAGTGAGTTGCTTTAAGGTTAACTTAAAGAAGTATATTAAATAAGTCACAGTGAGCCACACGAGCTATGTGGCTGTAGCACAAATGGTGAATGAGGGGTTAGGTACATGACTGGCATTTAAGCACTGAGCAAAGTGTGTCAGGAGGCCTCAAACTGAAATCACTGTTATATGGAAATACATACCTTTTTTCACAAATTATTATATTTGCATAATCGTTACCTGTACTTTAATGCCAAAGAGTAAATTCAGCAAAGTGCTGGGAAAAAGTTTTCTGTCTTTGTCCATAGACCAGACAAAGGGAAAGGTGAATTGTGTGAAAACTTCACAGTGCATTATCATCTGCTCACCCAACAGTGATGGGTGGCTGGATTACAACCTGGGAGGGGGCAGGTCCCAGCACAACCTTCTAGCTCCTAGCTCAGTCTTCCTCAGTCAGCTCTCCCACTGGCCCCCCACAGGGTGCCCTTCATGCCGGTTTGGATAGTATACTAGCTTCCCAGAAAAAAAGGGGTCTCTAAAACAAACCAATATATACACACAGACACATACATAAATTGCAATTAAAGAACACACAGACTTGCAGTTATAATGTTTATTCTCTGAGAAAGGAGGGAAAGTTAAACTCCCTACAAATATCTGAGCCTACCTGTATGCGCCGGTCGTGTTTCCAGGGAGCATTTCCTAACATTAAGAGAAAGGCCCTATTGTTCACTCTCTTCCCCTTTTGCATCCCCTGTCTACCATCTGCAGACATGGACAGAGCAGCTTGCTCTGCAGCTGAGACAGTCCTGCTTTCCACATCCTTAACTTTCATCCTTTGCCTTGTGTGATAAAATTAATCTTGGACAAAGATCTAGTTGATTTTCTCCTGATCTCCATCGTCATTCTTATGAGCTCCCAGACAATGCTTTAAAGCCTGTTCCAACGCTGCTGCTGCTTCAGTCTAACTACATACCCAGCACTATTTCAAGCTTAGGGGAATTTACCAATACTGTCTAGCCTCTCCTAATCTACACCGTACACTGATTAGTACAAAACATTAGGTGACCTTGGCTGTCCTGGAAACCTGAGAAGCACATTACCCCATAGCCTGATGCCTCATTCATTCAGCAGGTGTGAGTGAGGCCAGTTCTGTTCCAAGTGTTCCCTGGTACACTCGCAGGGGCCCAGGCCACGTGCAGACCACACTGAGAGTGACCCCAGCCAGATATATTTAAAAGGAACACAGGCCACTGTGAGAAGGAAAGCCAATCCCAGGACAGGGTCAAAGTCCTGAAACCTTGTATATCTGTTGACCTAGAAATTCTTCTAAGAATTTATCTAAAGAAATGTTCATGAAATAAGAGCAGATTTAGTTACAAGGATGTTAATAGTAGCTTTACTTATAAAAGCAAAATATTTGAAACAACCCGAATGATACTAAATATAGCAAGGTACAGCCACATGATGAGATTCAATGACATCTTTAAGTGCAGTAAGGGTTTTGGGATGGGGAAGGTTTGCTTTTAGGAGTTATGGTAAGGAAGGCCATTACTTTAGAAATACAAGGGGATTAAATAACCACCTTTTTTTGTGACAAGAAGAAAGATACCAATCCAGATATGAAGCCTCTCCTCTTCAAGGGACTGTCCTGCCTCTGTCCCTCTATTGTACCTCACAGAAATGAGTAATAATAATGATGATGATGGCAATACCAGTGCCATCACCACCCAGCATTTACTGAGCACTGACTCTGCATCTGGCAACGTTTGAAGGGTCTTAATCCTCAGAACGACCCCGTGAAATAGAAAGCATCAACCCTATTTTGCAGAAGAGGAGAATGGGGCCCTGAGATATCAGGTAACTTCCCAAGCCACACATCGCTGATGAGCAGCAGAGGCAGAATCACACCCAGATGACCCGGGCCAGAGTGTGTTTAACCACTGTGTTCCGCTGCCTCTCTCAGTATAGGTCTCTCTAAGGAAGCAGCTGTGATGCTGACTTACATTTGTAGTCATTTGTCTATTTTCCTTACCCAGTTTTGGACTCCTTAAAGCCAAGGTCCCATGTTGATATTCCCAGTGCCTAGGAGCTGTCATGTAAATGTCAGCTGCATGAAAGAACCAGACTTGGTTATCTGTGTGTGATTAAACAGTAATCAATAATGGTAGTGGCAGCTCTCAGTAATTGGCCCTTGCCATGTCCCAGGCCTTATGCCAGATGCTGAAATGCATAATTTCATTTAATTCGCATAACTTCCTATGAGTGGGTCCTCTTATCTCGATTTTACAGATGAGCAAACGGAGGCACTCTCAGAGCAAAGGCTGAAACAATACTGTATATTTTAGGGGTCAGTACCTGATCATTGCAAAGAACTCAGAAATCCTGAGATGAAAAACAGATGTGATATAATTGTGGTGATAACACGCTGGTATTTGGAACAAGTGGGGTATTGTTCCCTAATTAATTCACTAATGAATTTCAAATATTTTTAGGTGTCGACTCCATGCCAGGCACCATGAGAGGTGGAGTAAAACATCAAGCTGAACAAGGTGCCACCCTCACAGAGTCACATTCTAGTAGGGCATGTGACTCACACTAATGGGTATTTCATTACAACTGAGAAAAGGAAAGCACACTGGCTCTACGGGAATTGCTAACAAAAGGGGAGCTGAAGCAGCAGTGCCTGAGCTCAGCTCTTATTGTGTCAGAGCAGGAGGAAAAGAGACTCAGCTGTTTGTTCACAGGAGATCTGGAAAGACAATCCTCAGTGGCAGCCCTTCCCTTTCATTCTCCCGTCCTATCAGGGTTACTCAGCAAAGGCACCTGGGAGGGCACAATGATACAGTCTTCAAGGACACAAAAAGCCAGCAGCACACAGAGAAGAGCTGGAAGTGTCCACCCTGAGCCGCGGCAGGTAGCATAGGATGTCCCTGAATGCCACGCTGGCCCCACGCAGCAGAGACTCACGTTTCTCTGTTGACTGAACGGTGTGGAAGAGCGTCAGGGGCCTCTCGCTGCAGGACGGGGGCTTGGAGTCACTGCTCTTCTTCCGAGACAGGTGCAGCTGGGCATTGGTGAGAGGCATATCGGGCACGGTGTTAAATATCTGCAAACAAAGTTTCACAACAAGGTTACTCACATCTGTGAACTGGGAAGAAAACAGGCCTGAAGCAGTACAATGGAAAGCTTGGCAGTGTCTTGGAATCAGCAAGAAAAGATCTGAGAAGACCACTGGCAGTTGCTCAAGACTTCATTTTAAACATTTCTAGGAAATGGCATTAAACATTTTCGTTTGGAAGCTTATCCCAGAGTTTGATAACCACCCACTTCCATTTCTAACCTCTTCTGCCACAGTTTCCACTGAGCAGCTTTTCATTGTTCTCTCCAGGGAAACAGAAAGCAGCTGTGCTCAGTAGAAGCCACTGTCTGTTAACAGCACTTGAAGTTTTTGACTACCTTTGTCCAGAACCAATGAATCAAAAATTCCTTTATCTTTCTTCATTGGTTCTAAGTTCTTAACAATTACTTTGTAACTTTCTTAAACTGTGAAACATGGATTTAAATAACATTTCATGAAGGGCCCCAGGGCAGGGCACCATTTCCCAATCCTCATCAGTTGTCCTCAGCTGCAGCATCCTTTTCTAGTTCAGCAGTTCCACATTATCTGTGATGCTGAGCTTTTCCTCGTTTATCTTGATAAAAGTATCACACGCATACACACACACACACACACACACACACACACACACACACACACGTACTATGGACAATTTGAAAAATGCAGAAGAGTCTCCAGAAGAAAACAAAAAATTACCCCGATTCTAACACTTAGAGATAACCACTGTAAGCATTTAGGTCTTATTTAGTTATAAGCTTTTTTTTGAAGAGGGAATTTTATTCTTCTAAAAGTTCATGCTAAAAAATGATAGACAGAAATCATGATAACTCTCATCTTTATTTCTACAGATAAAAGTATGGCAGACTTTAATAATTATAATAGCTAATACTTACATGGTTCTTACCATGATTATAGTAGCCGCCACTTATTGCAGACTCCCTTAGGTACCAGTCATCATACTGTGTTCTTTTCATGTAGCCCACTCAGTTCTCAGCAATCCTGAGCAACAGGTAATGTCCTCAGCATTTTATAATGAAGAACTAAGTCTCAGGGAGGTTCAGTAGCCACAGTTGTAGATACAATTTCAGAAAATAACAGTTTTTCCCCCAGATTCCTTTTTAAATGCATACAATAATACTGATGCTCATTCATTCAATCAACACACACCTTTTAAGTATCTCCTTTACAGTAGGCACTCTGGGTATAACAGTGAAGGAGGCAAACATGTTCTGTGGTTAGAGAGTCTGCCTTCCTGTAGCTATGGTTTACTGAGTCCTTGTCACACCAGGCACTAGGTTAAATGCTTTATATGAATTATCCCAGTTGATGTTAACACACACTTTTCATCATTGAAATTATATTCTTTATTCTGTTTGTATCACATACATTTCATCTAACATTATACAGTATTTCCTCATTAAAAAAATCTTCAGACATGATCCTTAATGGCTGCATGACACCCCCACTATATATTGAAAAATCAAAATTTATGGATCCATTCATTACCATCTCTTACTCTTTGAAGTTGGTCTCCTCCCTCCTGAGTTTTCTCCTTCCTAACAGTCTCTGATGTGTCTAGGGCCACTTTTCACCCATGAGTGGCCCTAGACACATCAGTCTTTCTCATGGTTCTCTCTCCTTTTCTGTGTGCATTTAAAAACACAACTCAAAAGCTGATATGTAGGAAACAAAATCATAAGAATTATAAGAATTTCAGCCCAAACAGCTGCTCTCCATGGGTTGGCGGGTCCTCGGGCTCCAATGATGCCAGCCAGCTGGTTAAATCAGTCTCACTCCTAAACACAGCTGTCTGAAAACAGCAGTATCATATTTTCCCTAGAGGACTGAACATTTTCAACAAGATAAACTGAATCACTACACGTAGCTGAGTTCAACTGGGGCAAGGGAATAAGAAGAGAAGGAAACAAAGTAAAAGCAAGAAAAAACTCCTAACTTCCCGACCAGCTGGAAACCCAAAAACAAGTTTACCAGTGCTACAAACATCTCCAGTCTCCTACTGAGCCTCAACAACAGAAAGAAAAGCTCAAGGACTGCAACCTCTAAGAAGCTTTCTCCTACTCTTTATTTGGTCATCCTCAGGTGACAACCTCACTGTGTACCATTATCATTGACATTTAAAAATGGCTACTAAGTATGAGTTTTGCACCTGCCAGGCACTGTGCTAGGCAGATGCATCCCATGATGCATCTCTAAGCTGGAGGCCAACAGCATAGCAAGTTGGATGGCTATCTCACAATGAGAGATTGCCTGCCCTGCCACACAACTAAGTAGGAGAGTGACCGGGAGTGAAGTCCCAGGGCTGTAGCAGCCATTCATTTGGCTAATCTCCAGGCAATCTTCACTACAAAAGCTGTTGTCCCAAACATACAAGGATGAGTTTCAACCTAACAGTGTCTTCTAGCACCTTTCTGCCTCTGGCCTCAGTTACAGCACCTTCAGCAATCCCTAGCTAAGAGCATTTGAAAATGAATTCCGAGTTAGTGATAGGCCTGGTTCTCATTATTTTCCCTCACATCCTGCTTTGCCTCTGCCTCCCAATTTTGTCTCTTTTTTTCTAATGAGTTATTGAAAATGAGATCCTCACCCAATTACAATGGGAGCAAAAATAACATGGACTTCGATTTCAACTGTCAACAAAAATGCGAGCTTTTACTATTTCCTGAGAACTGTAGTAAATGCTGGAGAAACAAAGAAGAGTAACTTGTGAGGAAGGACCATGGCGTTAGACAGATGCGTGAAAAATTGCTTCCAATATAATATTTATATACAGCAGAGCAGGAAGAGACACGAGAACAAATGAGGGAGAATTCCACTCTGCTCATCAGCTGTTTCCTCTAAAATAATTAAGTTATTCAAGCATAAGAGAATCAGCTCTGCAAGGAGATTTTTGCCATGGGCAAGAGTCATAGTCCCAGGGGCCAGTTCCCTGGGTCTCATTGTGAGCCAGGCCCAGACTCCTGACGACCGCTGATAGGGCTATTCTCAGGATCAAATGAGATAATGTGCAAGGAAGCACACAGCAAAATGTCCAGTGCCAGACATGTGATTATCATAATTACTATTACACGTTCTTCCAAGGTACAGGGTGCCTTTGCAAATTAGATCAAGTCAGAGCAGACGACACAAACTTTCATTAATGACTCTGGAAAATCATTCCCCAAGTGACTGTTGTTTATTTAACTCTGACACTTGAACACATGCAAATTGTTTAAAAAGCCTGTTGACTGTCTGGCCACGGGTTTGCCTCTATGCTGAAAGCTCGAGTTGGGATTCTAATGAGAATCTGAATTATTCACAACTTTGTTGGTTATTCCAATCCTATTTCATTTTGGAAGGGATGATTTCAAGAGAATCAAATGAAGTTTTCTTCAGTCTGCAGAGAAGAATCACTGTGCAAATGAGCCTGCTGAATGACGGAAGCAGGAGCTCATATAACCTATGAGCCGTGGATTTATGGAGCTCTACCATGTGGTTGGAACAATCTACTCATTTCATAGAGACTTTCCAAATTAACACAAAAGGGGGAGATTTATTTTCTGCCCCAAGTGCCCTGTTAATACTGTCCAAACTCACAAACTAATTCCGACTTAGTCAGGAATGTCTTAGAGATAAAAGTAACGAAGACTGTAAGCCTTCTGGAAGCAATTGGGGAATAAAATTGTAAAGCAAAAATAGAACTCTGGGTAACTCTTCCAAGTATCCCCAATTTCAAGCTTCCTGTAAGTGGAATTAGCAGATCCATAAATACCAAGTTACTGTTTCGCCTTAAGCTGCGAGTAACAGTGGTCAGGGGTGGTTTGGCCTCCGCAGTCAGACAGACCTGGGCTGATCCTGGTTCTGCTTCTCATTCAGTAGGCGGCAGCACCTACAGCTACATGGACCTCACCATCACTGACGCTGACATCACTGCCTATTATCACATCAAATACAGGAAAGGATCTTAAGATCATCATACGGGTACAAATGAAACAGGCTTTGGAGCTAGATGGAGTAGAGTTCAAATCCTGACTTTGCTACCTACTAGCTATATAATCTCAGTCAAGATAATTAACCCTTCTGTGTCTGTTTCCCTTGTGCAAGTGGGGATCTAATATCTGCCTTACAGAGCTACTGAAAAGATAATACACATAAAATGCTCAGTGCAGTATGTAGCAAAGAGTAGGCATGAGATGGTGACGGTATAAATGACAATAAAAACACAGAATTTGAGCACTTATCATGCTAAGTCATTTACATGGATTATTTTACTCATAATAACCCTGTAAGGGAGGTACTATTATTCTTGCCCTCTTGAGATGAGAAAACTGAGACTCCCTGAGATTCACTGATTTGTCCAAGGTCACACAGAGAAGGAGTCCAGCTGGACTGGGACCTAGATGGCTTGACTGTCTGGGTCTTAAGCACTTGTGGTCTTTATAGCTACCATTAATTTGAGAGACAGAAGACAAAATGGGAAGATGTAAGTTTTGGAGTCTGGCAAATCTGATTTTAGTCACTTACTAGCTCTGTGACCTTGGGCAAATTATAAAACTCTCTGACCTTCAGAGACCTTATCTGTAAAAAGTCCTAGGACTGTGGTGAGGACTGAAGCACCTAATACAGTTTGACATTCAGTATTCAGAAGATATTACTGTAGTCAATAAAAAAGGAGACATACAAGAAGGGAAATAACTGGAGATTCAACAATGGATTATTTGCAGTCAGGACATGAGGATTTAATTTATAAGTGTAAATTTAATTACTGTTCTTTGCAAAACATTGATCTTAACTGCTTACAGCAATGGCAGAATTTCCTGTTCTTATTCCCTTGCACTGTCTACAAAATTTAAATTTCACTGATTCCCCTCTGGCCCATCTTGACATTGCAGAGCATTGACACTTGTGGAATTTGTTCTTATCCATGTCACATACACATTTTTAGACCTTCTTCAATCCCATCTGTCACATGCGCCTGCAATTTAAAAGGATTAGGAGTCTCCCTGTAATGTGTGTGGTGTACTCTTTATTATGTGCTGTGATTTTTATGGGAGGGAAATTAGGTCATGATGAAGAGCTCCTAGTCTATAACTGCAAAGTAGCTCTGAGACAATAAATCAACAGCAGAGGCCTGGGGATAACAACACAAAACAGAAAGGTTTATATGAGAAATGAGACTGAGCATGTTCTCGAGACACAAATGCACCAGCGCCCATAGTAATGTGGGATTGGTTTGTTTGACGCATTAGGAATGTAGACCTACCACTGTTGAGCACAGCTCGCTCCTTCTCATGACAGACAATGCAGCAGAGGATTGCATGGTTCAGGAGAACCCATAAACCCAGCACCTTCACAGTGGAAGCCAGGCAAGTCTTAGCAGGGCTTATTTATTGTAACTGTTAAGAAGCCAAATTCAGAGGCTGTAGCTGCAGAGGTTTTTTAAGGACAGTTGGAAGTCCTATGCCCTGTTGATATCAGCATTTTGGCAGAGGGATCAACAATTTAGAAAGTAGTTTGGGGAGCTGTATTAAAAATCTCTCAAAAGGAACCAATTACATTTAGTAACTGAGGGTATATATAGACAGCCTGGGAATCCATGGAGAGCTGTGATTTTCCATATCTCCAGAAAGATTCTATTTCCTGTTCTCTTTGCTGACAAAGATGGATAGATGAAAACACAACAACAATCTCCACCTTTATTTGAGTAATACTAAAGGAGCTTCACAATTCAAACAATTACTGGTTTATCTGGGATTTATTGGGGAAAATACATGTGTTCAAATGCACAACCTACCTTATCACATTAATGAAGAGTACCTTACACAGCACTTACCACTAAAAAAAGAAAATAGCCCGGTGGCAGAAGCATTCTAACCTAACACACAAGTAAATCTAGCTTGTTTCTGAACCCTAACAAGGAGAGGAACAAAAAGAGTACAAGCAAGAACCATTGGAAGGAAAGTCAACAAAAAATTTAAAAATAAAAATCGATGAACAAACTACAAAAGCCGTGACCACGGGACAAGAGTAGCTTCCTGAGTAGGCAAGAGTACCAACGACTATCTCAACGCAGTGAGGCATCCAGGGATACCTTTTTATTAATTTCACATATCAACAACTGTTTGAAATAGCAAAGAAATAAAACGCGACTTCTAAACACCTGTCAGTTGCCAAACCAACTATATTTTATTAATGGATGCACATTTTGTGCACCAAGTCCAGAACTAGTGCAATGGATTTCAATGTTACCAATATTTTGGTAAAAGCAGATCGAGGCACATTGGTGGCCCAAATCAATTCAAATTGAGCTAACTACATTGTAAGCCAATAGCATTTGACCAGGAATGCGAGGTTGCTTAGGATTTAGTCCTTAGTCCAGTTGTCAAGCAGGGTCATCCATGATTACTAGCTCCCCTCCTTGACATCTGAGGTTAAAAGTTAACACATTAAAAAGGGGCACTGATCTTTGGGGATTTCTGAGAATTAACAGCTCAAGGATCAACACTCTCACCTCTTCCAAAGCTAACTGATGGACTGGGAAAGGAATTATTATAACTTACTTTGTCAAACATTAATAGGCATCAAAAGAGGCAATGCTGACAAAAGCCTGTAGTACATAACACATGAACACACATACATCCTGCTCCATGTACAGAAACCCTTTCGAGTGCCACAGCCACAAGAAACAGCATGGACTATTACAGAACAAGTGCAATCCTACTATTATGTGTTGGAATTTAACAGCAAGGGGACACACACACACACACACACACACACACACACACACACACACAAAGTAGCCTGAAATTTCATGTTGAACCAAAACTATGAAAAACAAGCAGTTTGTTTTCTTGATAAGGTTCGCCTTCTTAAACATCTAAAATTGTCATCGTCATTAGCAAGTAAGCCTTTAAAACACTAGGTAAAGGGAAAACCTTGTAAGAAATATAATTTCTGGGCTTTGAGATCTTGGACCATGACAGCATTCAATATTTTGTTTGTTTGAAAATCTTAGCTAGAAGCATAAAAATATTGGTTGCTTTTACCATAACCTTAAGTTTTTGCCTACTTTAGTTTTAAGACTCAGTGTGATAAGGTATGAGTTTGGGGAAAAGATTCTGTTCATACGGAAATGGTAATTTTGCATAACTGACTGCTACCTTAACATAGCGTGGGAGGAGCCAAAATCTTTGCCATCTGAGCTTTCAACTCTGAAACTTGACTGTAGGTAAAAAGAGCTACATCATCAAATCTACTCTTTAGTTCTCATATAATTCAAAGAGAGTCCAGCATATGGATCATTAATAGGAAATGATGCTACGAGCTAGTATTTCCCCTTAGGAAGTCTGGCAAAAGAAACAAATTAAGAATCTCTCTCTACCCTCCAAGCAAAGCCTGTAGGTCAAAGGTGACACTATCTGAGCTGCAGGTTTAGAACAGTATGGTTAACTCTATTGTGTTGCTATTTATTTAATGTGTGATTTTGATGTCAGCAATCAAAGTACTATTTGGTTCAGCTTCCAGGGATGTCTTTCTAAAGTGCTGACATAATCATTTTAGCCTCTACTTGGAAACCTCTGAGAGCTCCCAGTTTTCAGAAGTCAGTTCAAAACCTTTTCCTACAGCTTTCAGGACCCTTAGCAAATGGACTGAATCCAGCTCTCTGGCATCATCACCCACTACTTGTTAACAAACAACCCACAGTCTTTCATAACCATGTAATTTAATACAAACAACTTGATTAATGCTGCTCCTCTGAGTGGCTGTCCCTCCTATCTCTACTCTTTCTCTGCCTAGAAAACTTCTATTGATCTGTCAGAGCCCAATGCCATTAGAATTAAATTATTTCTCCTCAGTGATGCCATAACACTTTATTCATCTTACTGGAGGTCATTTAACACACTGTATGACAGTTAGTTCTATCTTGATAAAATGGGGGTGCTTTGAAAAACCTATTCTACTTATCTTTGGCCAATGGTAGATATTCAATAAATGTTTACTGCATTGAACAGAGATTAACTAGAGTAGATTTTGAAAGCTTAGATTCTGAGAGTAGTACTAAGTTCAACCCCTGTTCCTCTCCTAATCAGCCGCTTCTTAAAGTGTCTGCGCTTCAGGCTTATAATTTGTAAAAACAGAGCTAAAAATATTAACCTTATAGGGTTGCTGTGAAAACTGAATGATGGATATAAAGCTGCTTAGCACAATATCTTGTAAACAATAAGCTGTAAGTAAAAGTTAGCTATTACTATCATCATCATTATTATTTCTGGACTGTTTTCATTTAAAGGATTCGTTCGTCATAATTGAGTAAACAGTCAGTATGTATCACCAACATAGAAAAAAAAAATTCCATGAGCCCCCAAACATAATATCATATCTCCTAGCTGTTTCCTCTCTGTCTCCTCCTAATGTAGGATATTTATTTCCCAGAACTGTGCCAAACACTGCTTCCCTCCCAGGTCTGTGAGAGAGGTGGAGGACAGAGGTTCTGGACCACTGTGACAGGGTAAGCAGGTCGCTAGTGCGTTCTATCTGACCAAACTCAAGTTGTGTGTGAAACGCATCACTATGGTTCCCAGGAAGAAGACATAGATGGATTCTCTGGGTTGTGGGGAGAGGGTGTTTCTAGACTTGCAGGTACTATCTTGAAGGCGTGTAGATGTGAGTGACAAAATAAAGGAGATCATGTTCACTATTAACCCTCAGCTGAATGTCTAATGTTAACCCTTGGAAAACAAGAGAAAGACACGCAGGCAAAGACAGAAAAGATTGTATGCCTTAGCTAGTTAGAACACAGAGGTCTCTTACCTTCTATTGAAAAAGAGGTGTTTTACCAGGTTAAAGAAACTGAATTACCCACTTCTCTTTCCTTTTTCTTTAATGCCAATGTTTTTCCAATTTTAGATATTTATGAGTTGGTTCTCCACACCCAGGCTCACAAAGGGCATTTAAGGGCTAAAACTGTCACTACCACCAGATGCCTGAGGCCCCTGGTTGAATAAAAAGTGGCAATGCAGAGAAGAGGTGGTAAAGCACTCTCCATAAAAACAGTGGGTTGCTACCTAAGCTCAGCACAAGCCGCTGATAAGAAAGCAGAGTCATTCCTAAAGGGAACTAAATGCAAACTTGCTGGGTACCGTAGATCCCCTGCAAAGACAACGGTCAACAATCCTCCCACGCCGTTGTGCACACATTGTTCCTCCCACCCAGAGGCGGCTTCTCGCTCCCCCCGCCTTGAATCTGGCTGGACTTGAGACTTGCTTTGGCCAACAGAATGTGACAGAAATGATACTTTGTTCCAGGCCTAAGCCTTAACAGCGCTTGCTGTTTCTGTGTTTACTCTCTTGGAAGTTGGAGCTGGACTCCTGAATGATGGGACAGCACCTGGAGACAGAGGGGTCTTGTGGAGGAGGATCAAGGCATTCTGGTCCACAGCTAGTACCAAAGTCCCAGCTGTGTGGAGTGAGGACACCTTGGACCCTCCAGTCCCAGTCAAACCACCCCAGCTGATACCACAAGGGGCACACATGAGCCCTTCCCAAATTTCTGACTCACAGAATTGAGAGTAATAAAATAATTGCTATTTTAAGTCACTAGGTTTGGAGATGATTTGCTACATAGCAATAGAAAATTAAAACAGGCATCTTATGGCTCTCTCCATCTCTCTGTCAATGGAGTGGCTCCAATGGCTAGATGCCTGGGTTTCCACACCTTCTTTTCAGCACCATGCTCCATTTATTCCTAGAGCCCTCCTAATGATTATTCCGAAGCACAAAGTACATTATATAAAATGTTAACATGAGAGAATACTATGCCAGTCGCTAAGGGGGATATATACTTCAGCCTGCAGTGGGGCTTGTTTCAAGCAAGCTTGTTTCATATGAAAAGGTGCTGCTGGAAAGCATTTCTTCAAGTGGGGTTTCAGGATTTTGTCTAACTTCTGACACTAAAGACTAGACAGAAGAATAGTCACCCCTAGACATCTGTGTGTGTGTGTGTGTGTGTGTGTGTGTGTGTCTGTGTCTGTGTATGTTTCTATTATAGAAAATTAAAGCCAAGTCTAAGGAAATGCTTGGTAAATATTAATGAAGACCTTACGTACTATGAATTTTTATGTTTTAAAACATTTTATTTATTTATTTTAGATGCAGGATCTCATTGTCACCCAGGCTGGAGTGCAGTGGTGCAATCGTAGCTCACTGTAACCTTGAACTCCTGAGCTTAAGTGATTCTCCCACCTCAACCTCCCATAGCTAGGGCTATAGGCATGTGCCACCACATCCAGCTGATTTTTCATTTTTATTTTTTGTAGAGATGGAGGTCTTGCTATTTTGCCCAGGCTGGTCTCAAACTCTTGGCCTCAAATGATCCTCCCACCTTAGCCTCCCAAAACACTGGGATTACGGGTGTGAACCATGGTGCCTGGCCAACACTGTGGATTTTAAAGAGTAAGTCTCTGACAACATCCTTCTGAGGACATAAAATTGCTCTGGATTTGATGGCTAAAGTTAAGTTCTATTGGCAGGGAGTTTATACAAAGTATTATCGCCAGAAAGCCAGAGGCCAGAGCATAGCCACGGATGCTTAGAATTGCTGTGAGGTGAACACCATAGACTTCCAAAAAAGACTGAGGGAATATTTCCTTGCTTTATACTGGGCTAGGCCTGAAGCTACACTGAAAAAGGAGTCAAGATGGCTTATTCCAGTTGCTTTCACAAAGACAGCAAACCCTATGAATATGAAGGACGACCTTCCCAGAGTAACGTACATGTACTGTTCTCAGAAGTCATATACCGTGGCTTTGGCAATATTCTATTGATCACATAGGCTAGCTCTATTCAGAGGTGGAGGGGGCTACACAAGGGAATGAAGACTGGTGGACAGAATCACTGGGAGCCATGTTGGAGGTTGGCTGCCACATTCACCCAAAACCAATGTACTAGTGTCTACCGAGGAACAAAACACAACGTCCCTGCTTTCCTGAAGCACACATGCTTGGAGAGGTCAGAAAGCCAATGGATCTAATCATTAAGAAAATTTTATTATATGCTCTATAATTTGTGAAGTCCCATGTATTAAATAAAATTTACAGGAGGCCATTGGTTTGGACTGAGCTCCTGCCCTAGGCTCAAGAGACCAAACCAAAATGCAGTCACTCCTGCTGAAGTTCTTCGCCGTCAGACCAAAAATAAGTTGTTTGTCTAACCTTCCAATAAATGAGGGGAGAGATAACAGGCAAATCCCCAGGCAGGCCAGTTTTAGTCAGCACATAAGGAAGTCCCCTCTGCTTTAACTTTTACAAGGAAAGTAACTTTAAAACAATTAATCTGCTTTTTGTTCTCTTCTTTAGCCCTTTTCTGTCTATAAAGCCAACCTCCTCTGCTCGGCTTACTGGAACACTCATTCTATTTTACAGAACGAGGTACTGCCCAATTCTGGAATCTCAAATAAAAGTCAGCTAATATCTTTAAACTTGTTGTGATTTTGTCTTTTGATATATGAAAATAGACAGCATGGAATAAAAGGAAAAGGGAATGGTGGAGGTTGGGATTGTAATTTCAAACAGAGAGATCCAGGTAGGATTCACTTAGTACACTTGAAGGAAGTGAGGAAATATGCCATGTGGTTTTACGGAAGAACAGTGTTCCAGCCACTGGGAATAGCAACTGCGAAGGCCTGAAGTAAGAATGTGCCTGAGGTATCCAAGAAACGGCAAGGCAGAAACAAGATGGCTATAGAAGAGATGCAGGAGATGAGATCAGTTAGTAACAGTAAGAGGACAGAGACTATGTGGGCGAATGTATGAAATGGGAAGCCACTGGATGGTTCTTAGCAGACAACTGATACTATCTGACTTAACATTTTAAAAAGTCTCATTCTGGTGACTGATACCAGAATTGACAGGCCAAGGGTAGAAGAAACAAATTAGGAGGCTCTTGTAAATAGTCAGACAAGAGGTAGTGGTGGCTTACAACATTATCAGTGTAGGTGGTGAGGCATGGTCAGATTCTGGAGTTACTGTGCATGATTAATTTGCCATTCTAGGCAAAGTTGTTATTTAAGAGGAACAGCATTTTTTATTAGGATCCAGATTTGTTGCTGCCAAATGGTGCTTTAGGGAACCCTGCACAAGTTCTGAGAAGCTTCATAGGGATGTGTGCGTAAGAGCAATGAAGTGGGTCAGAGGACTGAAGCTTTATGTCCCCTCCCCAGTTTCATAAGGGCAGCTCTGCATGAACATTCTTCAAATTGGGGGAGATGAGGAAAACCTTCAACAGAAAGACTAGGAACCCCAATTCCCCAAAAGAAAAGACAGACCATAAAAACACACGCACACAAACTGTATAAAAAATACAACCCCATTTATAAAATTGAAAGGCAAACTCTAGGTAAAAATATTTGCAACACAAGTGAAGAAAGTTCAATATCCCTAAATTTAAAAAATTCATAAAATTCGTAAGAAAACAATCAAGTAAGAAATGGGCAAAAGGCGTTTCTAAAACGAGGCTCATAAGAGTACTTCCTTCATTGAATTGTTGTGAGGATAAAATAACAATATATATATAAAGTATTTAACACAGTTCCTGGCACAGAATGCTCAATCAATTTTACCCACCACTGCTGCCACCATAACCACTGCTGTTGTCGTCGTAACTACCACGGTTGACACCTTTACCACCACCCTTACGTTATCATCACCACCATCACCACCATCACTACCAGCACCAGCAACTTCATCATCGTGACAGTGTAAGAGCGATGGCAATGCAAATCTGAGTCAACTCTGAAGGTCAATTCCAATGCAGCTTCCCCCCAAGTACATTCTTCACTGCAAGTGATCAATTACATATTACCTTTTCATGGTTTTCGATTAGGATCTCAATGACAATGTTCTGAAATTTGATGTCCATGATGGCTGCTACTGTTTCTTCCTGAGGCCTCAGCAGAGTGGGTCCAAACACTACGCCAAGGTTTGCCACCGTCATCAAATTCTGCTTGTGGTTGTTAGCAACACTGGAAGGAAGGAAAAGAAAAGGTACCAGTGAGAGAAATTGTGTACACAGAGATACCAACCTCCCTGTACCCTTCCTATCTTCCTATCTACAGACTCCTCATCTGTAGGAGCCAGAACTTGGGACATCATCAGATGCCACAGGAGTCAGAAAATCTACCACATTTCAGAAATCTTCAGCATCCAGGTTAATTTGCTATTTCAGGATATGACACTCTTTATCATTTCCATTTTGCCTAGAACAACCAACCAACCAAAGCAACTATCTGCCAAATTACTAACCTTTGAACATCTGAATCCCTGTTTTGCAAGTCCAGGTAACTGCTAATCCCTCTTAATTACAATTTATGTACTTGGCAGCTGCTTAAACTGCAATCATTTGCATTTTTCTCCATGGCAAATGGAAAACCTCTTGATGGCTTTAATACATTTGCAAACATAAGCACAAAATAGACATAATTTTTTAAACGGGCAGATCTGGATATTTAAAACCAAGTAAGGAAATTCTGCACTTTAGATTTAAAGTATTAAAGGCTGATCAGATTAAACATGTGGCTCACATTAAGTGAAATGTGGTGCACATTAAGTGAAATGTGGCATAAACAGAAATAAAAATGCACTAGTGTATATTCATCTATATGGCTGTGTTTATATTGTCACATACTCAAAGTCTAACAAACACACAGGGTCAACAGTTGCTAGGTCTGAGTAATTTGCTAAAGACATAGGCATATTTTTGAATAAACAACTACTCAAAAGATGTATCTGAACACCATACGCAGGCCACCAGGACACAGCAATAAAACTCAATTGTTCACTTGCTGGCCCCATGTATAAAAACATATAAATCATCTACTGGCAACAAATAAGTTAAAAGTTAATGCCATTCGGTTTTGTTGAGAAAATATCAAGAACTTTCCTAAATCACCTGTTACAAGAAGGAAGCTATTCATTACTAACTTGAAACTAGAGACAAATTGGGTAGAGATAGGCAGTTTGCACAGACCTACCTCCCTAGCATTTAGTGCTATTTATATGGAGTACTTTTTCACACAATTCTATAAATGCCTGCAGTGTTTCTCACTGTTTCTCTGGTATACATTTTTTTTTTTTTTGAGGAAGAAAAGAGATTATACTGCCTTAAGTGCTGGTTTTTAAACTGAGTCTTTATTGAAATACTGTATCAACCAATTTTATTAGCAGATGTGTATTTTTCTATAATTTTTTTAGGGCTAAGAGTTTAACTTTCTCCTCTAAAGGTGGGCAGAGCATGGTTAGGTTTATGAAACTTTAACTGTGGCACAGCCCAGTTAGAAAGAGGATTTGCTTTTTGATTGCTAAGCAACACCTGCAGCAGGCAGAGTGGCCTGTTTCTGGTCCACATAAAGAATATTTTATAAACATTTTCTTAGTTCTTGCCGAGTCTCCTGGTTTTACTTATGTTTTCCATTCTACCCAGAATCACATCACATTTCCAGTCTGACGAAGTTAACGCAGATAGTCAAATTTTGACCTGGCAAGGGGGAGAAACTTTGGTTCTGTGCATCAGTCAGTCGGCAAGTATGTATATTTACAAGCTGCTTTTAACATCACTACTTTCAACATCAGCTCCTCTGTGTGGGAAGGGAATTCTAAGTCCTTATACTTCCCCTCCCAAAAGAGCTAAGTCATTAAACTTACCCTCTTGTCACAAAAGTCCCGTGTGCAAGTGAATCAACAAGCTATTTTTTTTTTATGAAAGTACCTTCAAATTGTAGACCAGTATAAAAATAACATGGTTTGGATGATAATCATTTTTCCCTGTCAGGCTTCTCCACACTACATCTGACTAAAGCAACAGCCTCCTAACTAGGGTTCCTGACCCAAGAACCTCTAACTTCAGCTTTATCCTCCCTGCTATCAGCAGCTCCACCTAAAACTCAGCTCTCAAACCTCCCCTGGCGAGAACACAACAGCATGGCATATGTGAATGGTTAGCAACGCTTTTATTGTTTAATTGTTCTGATAATGATGACTGTAAACCTGTCATGGGCCCCACTGTTTTTCTTTCTTTCTTCTTCTTCTTCTTTTTTTTTTTTTTTTTTTTTAAACAAACAAGGCCTTTCTCTGTCATCCAGGCTGGAGTGCAGTGGCATGATCATAGTTCACTGCACCCTCACACTCCTGGGCTCAAGAGGTCTTCCTGCCTCAGCCTCCTGAGTAGCTACCACCACCACACCTGGATAGTTTTTAAATTTTTCTGTAGAGACAGAGTCTTGCTATGTTGCCTAGGCTGGTCTTGAACTCCTAGTCTCAAGTGACCCTCCCAGCTTGGCCTCCCCAAGTGCTGGGATTGTAGGCATGAGCCACTGTGCCTGGCCTACCCGACTATTTTTAACACAAAGTCTGAACTCTTATAAAACAGCATACCTTTCCTCAAATCACCGCTAAGCCTTCCTGTGCCACTTCCCAGCTCTTGGTCCCTGGGCAGAGTGACTCAATATTTCTAAGCTTTGGGTTCCTCATCTTTAAAAAAAAGAAGAGGTTAGGTGAATAACATACCTACTTCATGTGAATGTTGTACAGATTAAATGTGATAATGCATGGGATATGTGGTAATTATCATACTAATCCACTTTTCACTCTCATTCCACTTCCATACCTCTCTGCCTTTGTCCATATCATTCCTCTGCCTGGAACGTTCTTTTGCTGCTTTCTTTGCTTGGCAAACTGCTAATATGCAAGGCTCAGCTCAAATGGCCCATTCCTTTCTGTACCTTCCTCTCACCTTTCTCCAATCTTCTATTCCCAAAAAAGGCAGACGTGTTGGCCTGTTCCTGCATTTATTACACAGTGTTGTCATCCCTACCAAGGCCTGAAAAGAGGAAGTATGGTATCTCATTTGGTAGCACCAGTGCTGAGCACACTGCTTGGCACAGGAGATGCATAATGAGCATTCACTGAGGCATTAAAAGATGAGGGGAGTTTCTGAGTAGGCCTAAAACAATTATTCCCAACCCAGCTACTTACTCATTAAACTTCAAATTATTGTTGATGATTTTTGGGGAATGTATCTCAACTATCCCCCAACCTCCCTTTTTAAAGTATCGAGCTAGTTCCACTTCTTAGACTTAATTAATGAGTAATAATTACTCTGATTTGCAGGCCCCAGTGCCCAAAGGCATTTGGAAAAAAGATATTGTAATTCTGGATTAGCAACTCTGAATATAAATAAGCTTGAGGTTACCCAGCATAATTCATTTCCCTTTTAATGATCCATGTTATTTTAGAACTTAAAAGACACATTGATCCAAGTCTTAGGAAACTTTTTTTTGGGGGGAGGGCGTAGTTACACCTTTCATTATTAATGACCATTATCTTTCGGCACACTGAAGTAATAAATTGATCTGTCACTTGATTATTACTGCTCACAACTTGGTACAGCTATGTTCATTACTCCAGAATGAATTATTAATGGCTTGAGATCTCTATGTATCCCGGACAGAAAGGCCTAGACCTCAGCCTCTGCAGGCACCAGCCATCCATTATAGCTGGATGAATTTACAGATGTGTGAGAAACAGGCTGGCAGAGCACTGGGGAGCCGGTCCAGCAGGGGCCACGGGACTCATTCATTAGCAAGGTCTATAAAACACAGAGAACCTGCTGTTTTTTTAAATTGAGCTGTCTGAGTTCCTCCTCACACGGCTCAGAATGTCATGTTGAATCTTGACTTAAAATCTACACAGGGAAGTTTCTTGTACACTTCACACTGCAGTGAAGGAGTCTGTGACGCATGCCTTTCAGATACCTACGTCCACGGGCTATAATGTCTTTTGAAAGAACTGCCAATTCTATAGGCTTCCTCTGGATGCTGCAGAGAAAAAGTTTTGCATGTGACATTCACTTGGGAGAGACCCAATTTCTTCTGTGATCATCAGAATGGCTGCATCCACTGAGAAGCAGTGGATCTCCTGAGGGGCATGACTTTAGGGCAGTTGTTGGGGGTGGGGAGGTATATGTACCCCATGTTCCAGGCAGTTCCCACATGAACTGGAATCAATGAGGAAAGAGCATGTTCCATGGACATGGCCTTGGCAGAGGGGACTCTTGCCACCTTTGCTTTAAGGGGAAATAGATGGAGATGCTGTTTGGGTCTGATATCCTTTGAGAGGCAGAAGGAGGTAAATCGCTTCCAGATAAAGATGGTGGTGAGGACGGTGGCAGAGGGAGCATTATGACGGGCATAGACAGTAGCCAACCCTTGTGGGGCTTGTAAGGCAGAGACCCCCAGGTTGTCAAAGGGATCACATCTGTTTTCCTAGAGTTTAAACAAGAGCCAGAGCTCTATAAGTGCTAAGTAGTACTTTAAAACACCAGACTGGTCCTAAAGTATTCCAACAATACATAAGCTTATTGTAGGAGTTGCAGATAAGTTTCATCTTGAGGCCTAGAGTGCTGTGTTGAAAAATATCAAAGAGGAGTACTGGCTCCACTGGATACAATGTAGTGACAGATTTGCAGTGTGCCATGGGTTGGAGGGGTGGAGCAACAGCCCATCCCACTTACTCACCATCCCTTACTTGTTTGCTTCAGCATCCAATATTAAACAGGAACTTAGGCTTACAGAGCGTTTTAGACTTTTTAAAAAAGTTCTACAACTTTTTATGTTTATCTGACCTACATAATAACTCTACAACAGTAGCGCTCAAACTTTCTGACAATGACCCAAGGTAGGAAGTATATTTTACCAAGCAATACACACATACATAAACAGACAGGCACACACCCCTACACCATATCAGAAACAAAAGTTTTCAGGCATAGTAAGTATGACACATTCTGATATTTTCTATTCCTATCCTATCCTATTCGATTCTATGTTTATCCAATACATTGTTTTCATGAGCCACTTATATGCCATGAACTACTATTTGAGAAACACTGCTATAGAGGTATAAAGTGCAAACATTCTCTCCAATTTGCAAGTCTGGACAATAAAGCTAAGGGAGATCATAGCACAGTAGTTGGAGTCAGACGGACATTACCAGCTGGATGGCAGCAGGCAAGTCACCTGGCCTCTCTAACCCTGTTCCCTCACATATAAAACTGGGGCAATAATACGTAGCTTGTAGCTTGTAAACTTGAAAGGCTGATTAAGTATGATTCTGCAAGTAAATCCCTTGGCATGAAATAATGACTTAATAAATGACATCTGCTCGTCATGGTGGCTGTCGAGGTAGTTCTGACGAAAGTGGTAGCAGCAGCAGCAAGTGCCAATTTAAAGCCACATTGTTAGTTGGTAGTTTCACTTGGTATCCTGTCCAGGAACCCCTAGTGGCCTGCTTCTGCTTGGGGCAAGAGGTTGCATCTTCACTTATATTTCAAAGACTTCTATACCCTACCTATTTGTATTTCTTCTCTTTTCATTCTTTTGTGTAAAAAAAAATTACGAAATACTTTGAATCTATAGAAAACCTGAAATCATAACAGTGCTTCTTTTCTTTCTTTTGTTGTTGTTGTTGTTTGAGATGAAGTTTCACTCTTGTTGCCCATGCTGGAGCGCAATGCCGTGATCTCAGCTCACTACAACCTCCGCCTCCCAGGTTCAAGCAATTCTCCTACCTCAGCCTCCAGAGTAGCTGGGATTACAGGTGCATACCACCACACCTTGCTAACTTTTGTATTTTTAGCAGAGACGGAGTTTCATCATATTGGCCAGGCTGGTCTCGAACTCCTGACCTCAGGTGATCCACCCGCCTCGGCCTCCCAAGTGTTGGGACTACAGGCGTGAGCCACTACACCTGGCCATTGTACTTATTTTCTATCACTTCCCTATAAGCACTTCCGGTACAACAGGCTGAAAGCCTCACATGGAGCCAAAGCAAAGCCACCAAACTCACTCTCCCTTCATGACACCAACAACATCATGCCCCTAGCCTGCCTGGCAAGTTCTCCCCCACCATATAAAGCCCACCACCCTCCAAAGAACAGTTCTGAGCACTCCACTGACCACTGGAGGCCAAACCGAGCTCTCTCCTCTGAGAGATATGTCATGGTCAATCCCATGGGACATTTCTACACCAGCTGCTCCCCTGTTCACAAATACCTTAGGACTAGGGACTGGATCATGACCTTAGAGTGGATCTTCTGCAGAACACAGGCAGGTGCTGGGGTAGGCCTGAGATGACCAATTCTGAAAATATTATAGGTAAGTGGGTGGGTACCTAAGCTGCAGTCAATATCACCCTCCTCTCTACTACCCTCTCAGGGAAGCTCCAAGCTCTAGGGCTGAAGAGGATTAGCTGGAAATGAAGCTGCTGGAATAACACTGTTTTGTGGCTAACCAGACAAGTTTGGTTTCCAGGGTTGTTAATTTGGTTCTTTTCACCAGCCTCAACTCCATCCTTAGTATATAACAGGGGATGGTGGAGGGAATCCCCACCGCCACTCACTGCATGTTTTCTACCAAGTCAGACTCTGTGTTGCCTGGATACTACCCGGACTCGGTGAGGCAGGACTGCTGCAAACAGCACTGAGGAGGCCTCTGTCGAGAACACCCGTCAGGGCCATGGACACAGGTTGCTGGACTGCCCCAGTGGTGGCACCAGAATGAGGGTGTCAGATAAATTGCTCTGTGTACTGACTGAGGCCTGGCTCACCAACCACATTTAACATCTTCCGGGGAATGGTTATCTAGTGAGCAGCCAGACAGGAAGCTTAGAATAATTAATTGAGTGCTCACGGTGGGTACCTCTACACAGTGCCTCCTAACGGGAGAACCGTCTGAGGCAGGCAGGTACCACTATCATTACCACTTTACAAATGAGGAAAGAGAAGCCCTGAGAAGGTAAGTAATTGACTCGAGGTTACACAGCTAATGAAGGGCAAAGCCAGGAGGGGAATGAAGTCTGCAGAGTCCATACTCCCAACCCCAGCTTTCTCCTGCTCCCACACCACCAGGGCAAGTCCAACCTACGCTAAAAAGGCATTCTTCTTCCTCAGAAAATTCAACCCAAAATGAAGTCACTGTAGGGGAAAAAATCCGTGGTTATAATAGGAAAAAGTGGGCCTCTCCCTCATTCACTTCACAGATCACTAAATTGGAAGAAGTAAAAACAAAGAAGAGAAGGAGAGCACTTATGCCTATGGGAGTGATACTGGACTAAACACTGTTTCTTCCTCCTTCTTACAGTGGACACTTGACAAAATTATGAAAATGATGAACTACTCTCAAATATGATGGCATTCCATTTATAGCTGGCTGGCACAGTCAGAGCTGGTTCCTAATAATGAAAGAGTGAGCACTGTAAGATTGAGAGAGGAGAAATTAAAAGAAAAAAAAAGAGGGAAAAATAGCCCAAATGGGTTCTGTAGTCCAAAAAGGAGATAATTATGGCCATACATGTATTCATCCAGGCTGAACTGCTTTCATTCAAGGATGTCAAAGCTCTGTGAATAACTAGCAAAGTGTTCTCTGCTGGCTACATTTCAGATGGGTAAACAAAGCTGCTGAGATGTTAACTACAGCTCAGTATTACTTAGGCCCACTTTAACCCCCACTAACAGAGGCCCACTTGGTATTGAAAATGGTTTAGAGAAAAGGAAAAGGGATTTGGGGAAATTTTTAAAAAGACAAGATACCTCTTTGCATATCGCTTGCAATCTAATGCAGAGGTATTCTAAAATCTGAGTGTGTAACTAGCTCTATTTCCACTAGTCTTCTCTAATTCAACTCCATTCCCTATTTAAAATCTACCAAAGGCTTCTGACGGTTCTAAATTTCAACTTGAAACTCTTTAGCATCCAGTATGGTAGCTCCTCAAAAAATTAGACTCAATTACCGTATGATCCAGCAATTTCACTTCAGGGTATATGCGTAAAATAATTGAAAGTGGGGTCTCAAAGAAGTATTTATACACCCATTTTTATTGCAGTATTATTCACAATAGTTAAAATGCAGAAGAACCCAAATGTCTATTGATGGATGAATGGATAAGCAAAATGTGTTACATACAAACAACAGAATATTATTCAGCCTTAAAGAGGAAGGAAATTCTAGCATATACTACGACATGGATGAATCTTGGGAATATTGCGTTAGGTGAAATAAGTCAGTCACAGACAGAAAAATGTTGTGTGATTCTACTGATATGAGGTACTTAGAGTAGTCAAATGCACAGAGTTGAAAAGTAGAATGGTGGTTGCCAGGGGCTGGATGAAAGGGGAATCAGGAGCTTTTGTTTAATGGATATAGAGTTTCAGTTTTACAAGATTAGTTATGGAGATGGATGGTGTTGGTGATTGTACACCACCACTGAACTGTATACTTAAAAATAGTCAAGGTAGTAGAGTTTACATTATATGTACTTTACAATAACAACAAAAATATATTTTTTTAAAGAAAATCCTTGGCAAAGGACCTACAGGATCCAGCTGACCTCTCAAGGCCCTCCTCTACCCAGTCCCTGTACTCTTCCAACTCTGAGCTAAAATTCTCTTTAGGCCTCAGTTCCTTCCTTCCTAATGCTGATCCCCATTCCTGGGCCACTCTGTAGTCCCCCTCTCTCTTGACTTGGCTCTGTCCTCCTTGCCACTTTTCCTCAAAGTGGTCTTTCTGGACACCTCACTCTAGGTCAGGTCCCTTACTATAATTCTAATTCTTCAATTCTCTTTCCTGGTACTTATTGAATTATAAATATATCACTACCATTCATGGAATTGACATTTTCTGTCTCCCCTACTTAGCAGAGCTCCAAGAGGACAGGGATGTCATCAGCCTCTCTCACTGCCACATGCCAGTGCCTAGGAGTTTGCATATCATGTGTTGAATGGAAAACAAAAGAACACGTGGATGCTTTGGGAGGCCACCTTCTTCTAAGTGTGTCAAGGCTCAGCTGCACTAGGTGCCTGGGTTAAACATGTCATGCTGTCTTAGAGCCTTTGCCAAGCTGGGGGCAGTGGGGGGCGTGGTTGGCTACAGCAGCTCATCCTGACACAGACAGCATATCATGCACTAGGCGTCTCTTCCTGGTCAATCTGGAAGGTATAGCAGCCAAAAAATATTTACAAGCTCTAATAATTATTACATGCATTCTCTAATATGCATTGTATAATACAGCATGAGCTCACACTACTATACTAGGATCCTTTCAGTACATTTAATAGCTCTCTAAGACGGTGTCTCCTATCTCTCCTTTTCTTTATCCATTTCTGAAATTCCTTTACTTCCTGCCTGTCTTTGATTATTACTAGGATTTCCATCAACAGTAACACAACTAACATGAACTGAGCACTTACTGTGAGCCAGGGATAACCACTCCATCAATTACCTCATGTGATCTTTAAAGTAACCCGAGGAGGGAAATTCCATTACTATCCCAAATGGAGAGGCTGGGGCTCAGACAAATTCAGAAATCTGTCTAGGGTCACACATCTACAATTTGAGACCAAAAAGTCTGCAGTCTGGTTTCAGAGCTACTGTCCTTAAATGCTCTAGTATGAGGCAGAGATAGAGACAGAGATAGAGATAGAGATAGAGATAGAGATAGAGAAAGAGAAAGAGAGAGAAAGAAAGAGAGAGAGAGAGAGAGAATATATATATCCTGCCATTTTATCTCATTTGCTTCTCTTCTTTTCTATATGGCCTAACCTTAAGGAGATCATGGGGCAAAGAAGAACCTGATTATTTTTACAAGGATAATTTGAAAGCAAACAAGACTCAGGTTCATCCATGTTCACCAACAGTATAAAATCCCTAAGCTTTTCTATTGGTAAATAAACTAATCTGGGTCATGGGAATTACTAGAACCCAACAAGAATGATACTTTTGCTGTAAGCTGCCTAAATTTTCCAAAATTAGTTATTTAGAGATTAAACAGGCCAACCTGCATTTTATTTGCACTACACTGTCTCAGCTACCTGGGATTTGAGAAGTCTTATGCACAGGGAAAACACATTCCTTAGACCCAGGCGTTAACTGATTAGCTTTCACCTATCTCATCCTGGACAGTTTAGGCTTCAGCTCGTAGCTGTATTCTTGGTCCCAGTCCATAGGGCGCAGATGGGGAAGAGCAGCATTCACATATAAAAAGACTTGCAGAGAAGCTGACTCAGAAAGCCTTTCTTCCTGGAAAATTACTTAACTATTTTGAATTACATAACAATTCATTCTAAAGTCCAATGTAATTAACATTTGCAAAGCATTTTATAGTTCATAAAAATGCTTTCATATTCATTATCATTGATTTATTGATTAGTTCTCACATCTAGAAAAAGGTGCCAGAGGGTAAATAGAGGAGGTGTAAAAGTTGCACATGTGTATGCCAGCCTGGTGTCAGCAAGTGCTGCAAATGCTGGTTCCTGTTGTTGGTGACATTTCCTTCAACCACCCAACCTATCACCTTTAAGCCAGCATTGTCCCAAAGTCAAGCAAGCCATGGAGACATTGCTTTGGGACTTTCCACCCAAGGAAGAACGTGCAAGGTGACCCAGCACAGAGGCCAAAACGGTAACATCTATTTTTCAATTACCAACAATTTTTTAGCACCCACTGTGTGTCAGGGACTGCTTTAAGTGCTGGAGATATACTGGTGAACAAGACAGACTCCTCCAGTTTCCTGATTTAGAGAAGCGTACATTCTTTTGGAGTAGGTCGGGTTTTATAAGCAAAGAAAATAGATGGCGGTATGGTGAAACAGCCAGCATGAAAGGGTTGGGGAGTATAGAGGAAAGGTCTGTAGCTTTAGACTGCTGGTCTAGGAAGGCTCATGGAGAAAGCATGTCTTGACAAGCCATGAGGACATCTGGGAAGAGAGCTACAGGCAGAGGAAACAGCAGGTACAAACACCTTGGGGTAAGTACCTGTGTGGCATGCTGGTAATGCCAGTGTACCTGGAGCCCAGAGAGCAAGGGGCAAGTATCAGGAAAAATCAGAGACGTAATGGACTTGGGGGTGGCAAATCCTGGAAAACTTTGCAGGTCACTGTAAAAGCTTTGTTCTTCACTGAGTGAGATGAAAAGCAATTAGAAAATTCTGATCAGATGGGTAACACAGTATTAGTCATCCTCTCTGTAGACTCAGAAAGGCCTCAACTAAGACTTAAATGCTGAAATTCCATAGATTGCTTAACATTCAAAGAGAGAGAGATATGGCTGGGTGCGGCCTCTCACACCTGTAATCCCAGCATTTTGGGAGGCTCAGGTGGGCAGATCATTTGAGGCCAGGAGTTTGAGACCAGTCTGGCCAACATGACAAAACCCCATCTCTACTAAAAATACAAAATGTGGTGCACCTGTAGTGCCAGCTACACGGGAAGCTGAGGCGTAAGAATGGCTTGAACCCAGGAGATGGAGGTTGCAGTGAGCTGAGATCGCACCACTGCACTCCAGCCTGGGTGAGAGCAAGATGCTGTCTAAAAAAAAAATAAAAACAAACAAAAACCAAAAAGAGGTAAGAACTTTACAAGCCGGCATAAAACCCAATAAGAGAACTCAAGATGTGTACAAACCAGAACACAATAGTGTTCATATTTAATTAAAATGTGTCAGGCCCTGTGCCTTTGTGCCTAAATACCCATGTTAACCTCATAGGTTTCTGCAATTGTTTCCCATTTTCCTCTTGGTCACTGTGCTGGAGACCTCCACTGGGAAGCCTGGTGGAAGAAGAGAATCTTAGCCAAACCTGAACTGGGGCCTAGAGCAGGTAAGAGCTTCTAGGTGCGAGTTACCTGCTACCCAGCTAACAGCCACCCATGAATGGCACCAATATTAACATTTGTGGAGTCCATTGAATTTCACCATTGTAACAATCTTTAATTAATTAAAATAAAGAGCAGTCTTCTGAAACTAGATCCACATTACAAGCACCATTTTACAGATGAAAGGACGGGGGCAAAAGGAGCTAAATCAAAGGTTAAGGGACTGGCCCTTAGCCATGTGGCTTAGCTCCAACAGGAACAGTGGCTCTGGGATCCAGCGCTGGGAGCTTGTCCCTTCCCAAGAGATGTAAATCTCATTGCAGCTTCTATGGACATGACCATAATCCTTTCTGGAAAGATCAAGATTCCAAATCCACAGATGGGTTCATGGGAGATGTTACAGAGAGATGGACAGATTGATACAGAGAGAAGCATACACTCACGAAATACGCACCCTGGGTAACCTATCTCCTTTTGTGGGGATTTTTTAAATGAGGGAAATAACTCATGTGACTGGCATATTTTTGAAATGGAATGTACCTTCACCCCAAAACACAAACAGAAAATTACCTTCCCTGCCATGAGTCTGAAAAAAAAATTGGGAGACTGAAGTTGAAAACATCTATTAAAGTGACTGGAACTGACAAACCTACATGTCCTGTCATGGTATTTTTAGATTATGTTTGGATATCTGATTAGAAGAGAGAAAAATAACAGTAATGTATGGTGTCCAGAAAAGTGTATGCTCTTCATGTACAAGAGCTGAGACTCCACGGCAAAGTTCTGGAGGTCAGTTCATACAGTGAAAGGCGAAAAACATCCTAGATCTCTAACATCCATGAAGATTACCGGTATAGCACATCAACATTCCATATGTTTACTTGTCTAACACTAATGAATGGAATCCACTAAAAAAAGAATACAAATCTTCACAATCCATAAAATCTGAATGGATTACACCTTTGTATCCCTCTCCTCCTGAAACTCTGTGGCAACACCTCCTAGCTCCTTGCTGCACTAAATCATTATCTCCTAAAACTTCAATGTAAGTTCAAGCCTAAGGGAAACAACTGTTCCTCTTATTTATTCATCCATACAAAATAACAGTGTTTATGCATAGTGGTACATGTGAGGATACGAGCGAACACACAAACCCTTCTGTTATATTTATTGCCTTAATCACAAAAATAGATTTGTCAGGGAATGATGCCAATAAACTTCTTACTTCCACATATGCAAAGCAAAACCTGATTTATCCTCCTCAAAGGTGGCACAAAGCTGGAAACTCATTGAATTCTGCTACCATGAAAGCACATTTTAAAATACAGTGTTGACAACAGAAACCAGAGATCCAAGGGAGCAAACCAACTATCATTAGGCAGAGAAAAGCAGATCGTATCTGGTAACAAAGACACCAATGATTCAGAGTGAAGTTGAGATCTGGGTCCCTGATCCACCCAACATTCACACTCTCAGCAAGAGTCATTCACAAAGCCCAAACTTAAACAGATATTTTTCAAAGGGGAAGTCAAAGTGTTTAGAGACAAAGTTCTAAAACGCTTTCTATTGTGCAGGCATCTCAGCCTGACACCTTAGTTGCTGTCATCTTGCTTTGCCTGGCTCAACAGAAAAGGTGGGTGAAGAAGGCCAAGCTGATGGCAGCTGAGACAGGGAGAAGAAATACACTGTAGGCTACAGTGGCACTTCAAGGACAGAATGATGCACAATTCCCAGCAGAAAAGCTGTCAGTAACTGATTTTAGCAGACCAATCTGGATAGTGTATAAATCTACAGAGACGAAACCACTTAATGAATATCAGATCCTCGAGCAAATCCAAACACTTCACTGTGGCCTCTACGATCCAGTCCCTGCCTACCGACCCCTCCAACCTCATGTCATACCACCATGCTCTTGCTCACAGAGCTCCAACTACCCTGGCCTTCTGTCTGTTCCTAAACACACCAAGTATGCTCATACCCAATACCGACTGAACACCTATCAGATGCCATGCACCGTTCTTGGCACTAGGATACAGAAGTCAACCAGACTGACAAGATCCCTGCTTTCATTCCAACTGGGATGGCAGATAACACATAGATACATCAGTAAAAATGTCAGATTGCAGAAGTGCCATGAAGAAATCAAACAGAGGTATATGACGAAACCTGGTGAAGAGGACCAACTTAGGTAGGCCACGAAGGTCTCTCTAGGGAAGAGACCTATGAGCTGAACCCATTAATCGAATGGCACAGTCTAAAAGTCTACAGCATAGAGGCAGATGACAAATCACACCCTCAAACACCTAGGCAATAATAAGTTGCATCTTCAACCACAAGCATCAGCGATGCCTGCCTGAGACCTCTTTAAAATGAAGCCCAGGCCGGGTGTGGTGGCTCACGCCTGTAATCCCAGCACTTTGGGAGGCTGAGGTGGGTGGATCACCTGAGGTCAGGAGTTCGAGACCAGCCTGACCAACATGGAGAAACCCCATCTCTACTAAAAATACAAAAATTAACTGGGCGTGGTGGTGCGTGCCTGTAGTCCCAGGTACTTGGGAGGCTGAGGCAGGAGAATTGCTTGAACCCGGGAGGCGGAGGTTGCAGTGAGCCAACGTTGCACCACTGCACTCCAGCCTGGGTGACAGATTGAGACTCTGTCTCAAAAAAAAAAAAACCCCAATGCATTATATTCCAAAGGAGTTCACTTCCTTTTCCATGGGAATTCTGAAGTCTATGTCAACAGCTGCTGAGTACATCTGGAAGCCCTGCAATCGTTGCCACCATGTGGTTACCCGCACAATGATGTGAACACCCTGTGGCTTCTGGCTGCTCCTCCTGCCCATCTCTGCAGCCTCAACCCATTTAGGAAGCAGCTCCTCCCAAAAATACGTCGCTAATAGATCCCACTGCTCAGTCTTCCATACAGAAGGCCACCTTCCAGAAATTTACATCAAGGAGAAAGCCACACCACCATCCTGTTGCTATGTACCAGCATTTAGCTGGATTATATAAAGAGCTAAGTAATCATTAAGCAAGGGTAGGAAACAAAACAAACAACACAAGAAAAAGTCACCCTTTAAAAAGACCCTTTGGGCTTGGTGAACTTGTGAGGAGAGGAAGAAACATGGTTCAGGGAGTCCTGCTACTCTGAGAAAAGTCAGGACTCAGAGAGTTCACTCAAAAAAAAAAAAAAAAAAAAAATTACCAAAAAAAAAAAATCACTCGTACTCACCAAAAAAAGTCTCTTCTCTATTTGGCAATGGAAAATAAAACTTGGTACTTAAAAGCAAACAGTGAGTGGCTTCGAGAAATGAGTTAATAAATCCTACATGTTACTTTCCCATAATGCCCCAGTGCAGCTACATGTTCTTCAGACTTCTGACGCATTGAAGAGAGGATGCCTACAGCCATGAAACTTGGTGATCAGCAGAACGCACGCACGGCATTTTCAGACATGCAGATAGATGCCACTCCCACCAGGACCACCGTGCTACAAGGCTATGAGACCTGTACCAAGGCCATGATACATGTACTGACATACCTGTACACACATGTCCACACACAAATGTCTACCTGGATGCATACCCCTTAAACATATACACACCCACATATGATTCCCACATACAGAAGAAAACTTATGCAATAAAATGCTTCTATCGTCCTTAAGACAGAATCATTTAATGACATTAGCTAATGTTAGATTGGTCTTTAGGTTAGGCCTATTTTTATTTTTATTTTTTTATTCATTTTTGAGAAGTTTCACTCTTGTTGCTCAGGCTGGAGTGCAACGGTGCAATCTCAGCCCACTGGAACCTTCATCTCCCGGGTTCAAGCGATTCTCCTGCCTCAGCCTCCTGAGTAGCTGGGATTACAGGCATGCACCACCACGCCTAGCTAATTTTTTGTATTTTTAGTAGAGACAGGGTTTCTCCATGGTTGAGCTGGTCTCAAACTCCCAACCTCAGGTGATCCACCCACCTTGGCCTCCCAAAGTGCTGGGATTACAGGTGTGAGCCACCACACTGGGTCAATTAGGCCTATTTTTAAATAGCTTACCCTTTACTCTTTCTTTCAGTGCTATTGTTAGGGGGAAAAAATTACATGTTTTGTCTTTTATTTTCTTATAAGTGAAAGTATTTACAGTGGAATAACTGATAAAAAGACAAAGAAAATAAAAATCACCAGTGATTCCACCATCTAGAAATAACTAAATGTTACTCAGTGTCTTAAGGTATACATGTTACATTCTACGTTTTTTTCAGACACACACATACTCATATTTTAAATCAAGTTGGAATCACACTGCAGACACCTAGTTTTATTAGTTGCTTTTTACTGCATTACTGTGAACTTTTCAAGTACCATTCATTGTCTCACTCAACATTGTTACGGTGGCACAGTGTTTATCACTGTATGGGTATTCCATAATTTAGAAATCTCCCATTATTGGACAGTCAGATTATTTCCAATATTTTATTGTTTCCACTAATATTGCAGTGAATCTCTTTGTACACAAATATGTGCATATATCTTTCTTTCCCTAGAATAAATTCACAGAAACGGAATTTCTGGATGAAAGGGCATACTTTTTTGTTTTGTTTTGTTTTTTTGAGAGAGGTTCTCACTCTCTCACCCAGACTGGAGTGCAGTGGTGTGATCTCAGCTCACTGCAACCTCAGCCTCCCAGGCTCAAGCGATTCTCCTGCCTCTGCCTCCCAAGTAGCTGGGGTTACAGGCGCATGCCATTACCTGCAGCCTGATTTTTGTATTTTTAGTAGAGATGGGGTTTCACCATGTTGGCCAGGCTGGTCTCGAACTCCTGACCTCAAATGATCCACCTGCCTCGGCTTCCCAAAGTGCTGGGATTACAGGCATGAGCTACCGTGCCCAGCCAGCATAAATATTTTTAATATATATTACCAAACTGTTACCCATGAGATCTATGTCAATTTATATTCCCACCTAGAAAATTTTAATGTGCCCATTTCCCTAGGACCTTTATTTTTTCTTTTGGTGCCTTCACTAGCACCAAAATAAGGTATTGCTATTTTGAAAGCTTTTATCTTGAGTTTCATTTCTCTCTTTTTTTTTCTCTCTCTAGGTCTATCCATGTTGTAACAAATAGCAGGATCTTCTTTGCTAAGGTTGAATAATATTCCATTGTGTGTGTGTGTATATATATATTTCTTATACTTTAAGTGCTGGGATACCTGTGCAGAATGTGCAGGCTTCTTACACAGATACACACGTGCCATGGTGGTTTGCTGCATCCCTCAACCCATCATCTACATTAGGTATTTCTCCTAATGTTATCCCTCCCCTTTCCCTCCTACCCCTAGTTAGGCCCCAGTGTGCGCTGTGCCCCTCCCTGTGCCCATATGTTCTCACTGTTCAACTCCCACTTATGAGTGAGAACATGCGGTGTTTGATTTTCTGTTCCTGTGTTAGTTTGCTGAGAATGATGGTTTCCCTTAATCCATGTCCCTGCAAAGGACATGAACTTATTCTTTTTTATGGCTGCACAGTATTCCATGGTGTATATGTGCCACATTTTTTTAATCCAGTCTAATATTCATGGGCATTTGGGTTGGTTCCAAGTCTTTGCTATTGTAAACAGTACTGCAATAAACATACATGTGCATGTGTCTTCATAGTAGAATGATTTATAATCCTTTGGGTATATACGCAGTAATGGGATTGCTGGGTCAAATGGTATTTCTAGATCTAGATCATTGAAGAATTGCCAAACTGTCTTCCACAATGGTTGAACTAATTTACACCCCCACCAACAATGTAAAATCGTTCCTATTTCTCCACATCCTCTCCAGCATCTGTTGTTTCCTGACTTTTTAAAGTTTCATTTCTTCGAAGGGTAATGATATTGAACTTTTTCCCATGTCTACTGATCCAGTGACTTTTAAGGTCCCAGACACAACAATTAGTCTCCAGCAAAGCAGATCAAAAGAACGGGTAAAGAAGAAGACATAGCAGGCAAGGATGGCACCTCAGTTCTACATTTTAAACAACAGAGCTCTACACGTATTAAGGTATCCTTGTGTTTACAATCCATATATCTTTCACAAATTTTCATGGGGAAGAAAAATAGTACGGAGACGTCAGATCCCTCCTGTGAAGCTGGGCAGACTCCACCGGACTCCACTATGGCACTTGGGAGGCATTACATAAACATTTGTGGCTGCCACAGAGACCAAAAATGGATTGTGCTGCCTCCTCCCTGGTCTATTTCATACAGGCACTGGGATGTTGTGAGGACAAAGCAAGGAAGGGAGGTGAAAAAAGTACTGAAAATTATTAAGGGCTGTACAAAGCGCGATGATAAGGAGAAGGAGGAGGAGAACAAATTTAAACAAAAGTTTCAAAGAGGCAGGATTGCAGTATATGCAGGGAACGTTATTAGTGAAGAATGCCTTGGTAAGAAAGCAAGCTTTCTGCTCTGGTATTTCATGAGCTGTGTGATGAAAGAGTCTCTGTCTCCCTAGAGCCCGGATGGGCGATGCAACAGGGACAGGGGTGTAACCAGGCCACAAAGTCCCAAACGCCAACTTTTAATTGTGTGACCGGCATGGGTCCAGCAGGGAAGTCAGTGATTAGCAGAACCAAGCACTGTTGCTCAAGCTTTATTAGGATCAGCATTCTGAGTTAGGGGAGGAAAAAGAAATCCCTCTGATAAGAACTTGTTCTAGGAGAGTCAAATAAGCACCCCTTTTCTGCATGTTTGGGGCTGACATTGAGGTCTTCAATGAAGACAAACCTCTGAAAGAAATGAAGGTGGCATTTCTAGAAAGACTTGCCAGGGAAGATTCACACTCTGGTACTTGCTAGTGGAACAGACTGAAGTTTATCAGGAGGGAGCCCCAGGCCTGGAAGGCAGGAAGTGAAGAGAAGAGGGAGGGATATCTGGGCTGGAACACAGCAGTCTCCCCAGCCAGGCACCCACTGTACGGGTTCTCTGTCAGATGTCGAGAGGGTCCCTTACTCATGGTCCTGCTGTCTATATCACTCAGAAACAAAACCACAGCCAACCTACCCACTCCCATTTAACATAGTTTTGAATCATGAAAAATGCTAGTAATTACTACAAAAAAACACACTGCAGACTCCTGGCGCTCCTGGCTATTGTTCTATGTTCTCCAGACTCCATTTCTACCAGCGCCACCACAGCCCCTCGGGAAAATAGAACCCGTTGCCATAGTAGCTGCTTCTCCCCTCTTAGGGAAGGCATGCTCCAAGCCATTACGGGGGGAAAAAAAAAAAAAGCTTTTATGTCATTTGACGAACTTTCCTCCAGCTTCTCTCCCTGTCTTGTCCAGTTAAATTTTGTGTAGAACACACAGCAGAAATTGAAATGTGGACATTTCCATTAAGCAATGACAAAAAAATAAATCCAGTTCCCAGAGACAGGCAGGTAGGAAGCAATTGCTGAAGGCAACAGGGTGTGTGTTTGGTTCAGAGAAATTAAAAAAAAAAAAAAAAAAAGAAGGGAAAAGTAATTAAAGAAAGCCATTATCTGAAGGGCATTATATCTGACAAACACCAAAGCACTGCCTGGTTAGATGCTAAGGAAAGGAGAGGGGAAAAAATCAGAAATGGTGAAACCTGATGAGAAGGAGTCACCCCAAAGGGCTGAGAAAACAATCACCTTTTGTTAATAAAAACCAAAGGGAAGAGTGAGGATGGTCTGAAGGCCCAGGAAAGATACATTTAAGGACCACTCCCTGAGCAGAAATAGAAGGGTGGTGTATGGGGCCACAATCCTACATCAAGAGACCTGTTGGTCCCCAGCACTGAAAGTGAAACAAAAAATTATGAGAAAGAGAAATGATACGCTCGAACCAGAGTAATTTTCTGTTTTGTTCTCATCTCTAAAAAGGCATCCCTCCTGCCAGACTCATTCTCATTCCCTCCTAACTCCCTTGCAATGATTCAAGGGAGACGTGTTCTGGCATACGACGCATTCCCAGTGATGCTTCTCAAGTGAAGAATAGCTTCAGACCTCTTTGGTTTTTGTTTGTTTGCTTGTTTTTTTTGGTTTTTTTTTTTTGTTTGTTTTTTGAGACAGAGTCTTGCTTTGTTGCCAGGCTGGAGTGCAGTGGCACAATCTCCATTCACTGCAACCTCCACCTGCAGGTTCAAGCCATTCTCCTGTTTCAGCCTCCCAAGTAGCTGAAATTACACGCACACGTCACCACACTCAGCTAGTTTTTCAACTTTTTTAGTAGAGACTAGGTTTCACCATGTTGGCCAGGCTGGTCGCGAACTCTTGACCTCAAGTGATCCTCCTGCATTGGCCTCCCAAAGTGCTGGGATTACAGGCATAAGCCATCACGCATGGCCTCTATTTGAGTTCAGAAAATGGAGATACATGTACCCATTCACACTAGAAAGGAGAAGCAAAGGAGCAGCTTAGGAAAATCAAGTACATGCCTAAGGTAAACACACTTCATTTCCTACCCACAAAGCCAGCAGAGTCCCGAAGGAGACTGCCAAGCAGTGACTACTTGGGTTTTATGTCCAAAACCTAAAACTGGAAGAAAGGAAGCTAAGCTTCCTAAATTCACACCACGGGAGCTGAAAGCCGAAAATCAGAGGTGATAATGTAAGTACAAGAAACAATGTCCAGTTGTAAATCCCACATTTAAGGGATCTCAGTGCAAAACCACTTTCACAGCAGAGAAGAAAGCCTGCATCATTTAACTTGCTAGTGCTACCAGGATTTATGGTGCCAAGGATAACGCTAGGGATTGGATGTTCCTTCACTATTTCCCATACAATGTGGGCATGGCTGTTTGGCTCTTACTTATTATTCAAGGGTTGTTCTTTATGGATTTTCCCTTTGTGTATACAAGAAGTATCCTGCAGCTTCTCTAGGATGAGGATTTGTGTGGACTTATTTACCTTTATTTTTCTTTTCAGAAGCGGCTGTGATACTGAACCTGATATTTCACATCTCTCAATTTTAGAAAATTCTCAGCCATTCTCTTCAAATATGACCTCTTCTCATTTGCTCTAGTCTCACCTGGAGCTCCCATAGCCAAATTTTGGACCTTCTCATACTGCCTTTCATGTATCTTCAAGTGTTTTCTGTTTCATTATTTCCCTGGACTGCATTCGGGCCACTGCCTGAAGTTATTTTCCTGTTTGCTCAGTCTTGCATCAACTTTGGTTAGTCTGATATTTATTGCATCAGCTAAGTTTTTAATTTCAATGATTTTTTAAAATTTCTGTACCTTCTAATTGGTTCTTTCAAATATGCCTATTCTTTTGGTTTTAATCCCTTATTATTATTTTTATTTTTGAAACATAACTATTTTATGGCCTCAATGGAATTTTTCTATTATGATTTTACTCTTGAAGTTCTTGGGTTTTGATATTCCTCCACATTGCTTCCACTGACTCTAGCTAATGGTGGATTACTTCCTTGTGTGTTTATAATTTTGGACTTACCAGCAGAGAAACTTCACTTATGGAAATCCTAAATAACACAGGTTATATGTACACAGAGTGAGTATACAAGAGGTATCACTGAGTGACATTGTGAAAATGAATTTGAATGTGGTTACAGATTTCCTTACAGATGCCAGGCTGAGATAGAAAAATAAATTCCCTATTGAATCCCTATGCTAGAAAGTAGATTTTTTTATCTCGTCCATCCTTTCAATGATGGTGAGGCCTATCAAGGATCCCTGATTAGGGTAGGGTCTCAGTTCCAATTACTTCCACCCCCCAAGTAGTCCCCATGTCTCACCTTCATTCTCACATGGTTTTGAAATCCAAGTTAACCAACACTAGCAATTCTATATTCCTCTACCTGTGACCCCCACCTGCCCAGGGCAGCCATGTTGTCAGCTTAGGTCCTTACTTTCTGGGAATATAATTTTTTAGGGATATGTAACCTTGGCTTAACTTATGCTATTTACTATGAATGAAGACTCAGATTCTGCAAAGACAGACATCAAACTGAGTTAAAATTGGTACATTTGCAAATTATTTTTGCCTGGTAGAGATGCAAATAATTTCTGTCCAGCAGAAAAGATAATCTCAAAAGTTGAGGTTTTATTGCCCTACAGAACATTAACCAGCTTTAAATCTAACTCTGTGATCTTTTTTCAGCATTGTGTCTTTCACTGGACATATAAACAAGCCTCTGCTGTCCTCGTTTGAAGCCACTTTCTGTTTCTACTGGTAGCCTTATAGACCTTTGACATGTTCATTCTATACTTTTACAAAGTCATGTTTAAAAAATATTTTTAAAGTTATACTTTAACACTAACCCTATTTATTGAGTGTCTATCAAGTTTAAGGCAGTGTGTTAATTTCTTAATATGTGTTATACTACTAAATTCAGTACCTATGAGGAAGAAGTTATTACTCCAATTTGAAAGATGAAAAAACTGAGGCTCGGAGGAATTGAATACTTTGTTCAAGGTTGTCACCTAGCTAAGAAGGAACAGATCCATGATTCAAATCCAATCTTCATGTTTTTTTCTCTTTGCAATATTATGGGCTGAATATCGTTTTCCTATGACGTCTACCACTGTTCCTAATATTATAAAGAATTGTTCTTTCTCTTTTCTAGATAAAATAATCCAGCTAATGTAAACTAAAATTATACTAGCTTTTCAGGGTAGATTGATCAATCTGTTGTTTCACACTGACCTTACTGTCAATTAAACCTCCCATACTAATTATTCCCAAGAACAGGTTTTAAGTCAAACTTGAATTCACCATTAAGAGTAACATATTTGTAAAAAATATAACAGCATTTAATTTTTATTAAAAATTATGTTATTATTAAAATGACATTGTGGAAATTGTATGCTTAGAAGAAAGTGGCTTTTTAAAATACCATTTAACAGTTATGCTATCCAATGTAAATATTAAAGAATATATGGTCTGAACCATAACGTTAGAACTTTGGTCAAATATGTCAAGCACAGCTGTAGAACAAGAATATAAAGGAGGCTTAAAATGAGAATGCTCAGCTTGAAACTCCAAATTATTTAATTAGGTTCTCAAGTAGAACAAAATTGAGGCAGTGCTATTATAAAGGAAGAGCTCTTCTGAACAGTAAAAACTTGATGGAATTCTGAGAAGATTCCAAGGCAGAACTACAACTTTTTAAACACTGGAATTCTACAAATAATTCATTTAAAAAAACACTCCAGACTTTTACAACCAATACAAAATATGTCCCACTGAACACTGTCACCTAATGAATTATGTCAGAGATATCTGAATTAAAACATCTTAGATGTCAGTAGGTTGCATGGGGCAATTTTCAAGTTAGCTCTGCTTTGATAGAATTTGTCAAATTCTCAGGAAGATAAATGACTACTTCTATAGAATTAGGTAAATTTGCCTTAATATACTCACAGGGAATTTCCCTCTGATTTGTACTTTACAGTCAGATATCCTCCTTTTGGTTTTTTTGTTTTGTTTTGTTTTGTTTTTTTCTTTTTGAGACGGAGTCTCTCTCTGTTGCCCAGGCTGGAGTGCAGAGTACAGTGGCACAATCTCGGCTCACAGCAACCTCTGCCTCCCAGGTTCAAGAAGTCCTCCTGCCTCAGTGCCCCCCCGCCCCTTCCCTGCCCCGGATTACAGGCACGCACCACCATGCCCGGCTAATTTTTGTATTTTTAGTAGAGACGAGGTTTCACCATGTTGGCCAGGCTGGTCTCGAACTCCTGACCTCAGGTGATCCACCTGTCTCGGCCTCCCAAAGTGCTGGGATTACAGGCGTGAGCCACTGCACCCGGCCTGGCTTCTTTTAAGAGGTGGCTAGAATGAGGATATTATGTTCTTTAGGCCATACAAAGCTATTTTGTGATTTTTATTTTCTCTAGGACAGTGGTTCTCTGTTGGTCCATTAACTTCAGGGAGGTTTCCAAGACCCTTCAGCGGTTCCATGAGATACAAAAAAATGGTCAGTTGAACTGTGATGCCTTAGCATGAATCTAGACAGTGGTACCAAGTCATACCAACAGTCATTGTATTCTTCACTGTTACACACTCACAGGTTTAAAAAAAAAAAAAAAGCCTAGCTTTACTTGATAAATGAGTAAAATTACTAATTTTATTTAATCCTGACCCTTTAGCACACTTTTTATATAATAATGAAGGAGGAAAAGTGCATAAAGCACCTCTGCTGCATACTGAAATTGACTTGAGGGAAAGCAGTTGTGTGATTGAGATACAAACTGAACTAACCTCTTTTTTCATGAAACACCGTGTAAACATAAAAGAATAACTGACAGGCAAAATACGGTTACTGACACTGGGGTGTTTGGCAGACACTTTCTCAGAAATGAACCAAGTGAGTGTCTGCTTTAAGGAAAACAGTAATATTTGTTGCAATGATAAAATTCATGCTTTCAAGCAAAAAGGCATAATTTTAGAAAATCTGGATCTGCACCATGAGCATGACAACTTCCCAATACTTAACGACTTTTTAAAATAAGTGGTGATATTAACAAATGTAATTTTTTGATATTATATGATGAAATGTGTTTTTGCATTGGAAGATCTGCATAACTCAGTTAACTAATATTTTCTAAATGAGCAATGTATACTAAAAAAAAATTACGTATAAGTAAAAGATCCACTCAAAGTATAAGGTAGGTCAATAGATCTTAATGCAACTGCATGTGAACAATTCACTAATATGATTTTATTTTTTCACACTGCAATAATTTTTTTAAAAAATTACCACTTGTTGAATGTTGGTAGATTTTTAAAAAAAGAATATCCAAAATTATCTGAAAAGGCTACTAAAAATCTTTCTTCCTTTTCCGACTATATGTATATGTTAGGACTGATTTTTGTATGACAATAGATTGAGTGAAGAAGATATGAGGCCTGGAGCGGTGGCTCATGCCTATAATCCCAGCACTCTGGGAGGCTGAGGCGGGTGGATCACCTGAGGTCAGGAGTTTGAGATCAGCCTGGCCAACACAGTGAAACCCCATCTCTACCAAAAATACAAAAATTAGCTGGGCATGGTGGCAGGTGCCTGTAGTCCCAGCTACCTGGGAGGCTGAGGCATGACAACTGCTTGAACCCAGCTGGGAGGCAGAGGTTGCAGTGAGCCGAGATTGCACCACAACACTCCAGCCTGGAAAACAAAGAAGAAGATACAATTTATCCAGTCATCTTCCATTAAGTCAGACATTAAGGAGATGTACAAAAATATAAAATGTCACTTAATAAATTCATAAATAAAGTTTTAAAATTGTTTTACTTTTAATTTCTAATACTGTAAAACATCAACAGATGGAATCCACATAGACAAAGGCTGAAGTCCTTAATTAATTTTAAGAGCATAAAGAGGTGCTGAGACCAAAAAGTTTTAGAACTGCTGAGTTAAGAATATAGTATCTTGAACAGGGTTTCATTTGGGAATAATGAAAATGTTTTCACTTAGAGGGAATGGTTGCATAATACTGTCAATGTACTAAATTCCATTGAATTGTCTAAAATGATTAATTTATGTTATGTGAACTTTACCTCAATAAAAAAATTTTATGTGACTGTGTATATATGTGCTTATATACGTATGTTATATATTATATAGTAATATATGAATATATGAATATATCTAAAATGAATGTATATATGTAAGAATATATTATCTTAGACCCCACAAGTCAAAAGTCCACGTAATACGGCACAATTTCCTTTCACAGAATTAAAACCAAGAGACATGAGTCTATTTATTGTCAGACATAAGCTCTAAATTTCTTTTCAAATAATCAATATGTCAGTATATTCAATTCTTTGCCTTCTACTTTTAAACTTAACTTCCTCTAAAAGCAACCTTTTTCGATTACCTACTCCACCCTGACTCATTCAGATTACCTGCTCCACCCTGACTCATTCTGATTACCTACTCCACACTGACTCATTCCAATTACCTGCTTCACCCTGACTCATTCCGATTACCTACTCCACCCTAACTCATTCTGATTACCTGCTCTGTCATAGCCATTTTTCCCCCCAAACCACTCACCCCATAACTCTCTTTAAATTAGCCAATCGGAATTAGTTTAGCCTGTGCGGTCTAACCCTAGCCAATAGGAGAATGACACAGCAGCAGGAGCCACATGCATCTGGGATAAGAACCCCTTCCCCTCCCTTGTCCAAGTGTGTGCTCACCATTGTTCCATCTGTAAGGGTGCACCCTTCTATATAGAAGTATATAGACTTGCTGAGAATTAAAAAGAAAATTTTATATTCGAGTGCTATTCTTTTTGTGGCACTGAAACTTTAGACATAACAATTGGGGGCTCGTCTGGGATTACATTCCCCTCCAGGGGCGAATGATTCTCTGGTTCTCTCTCCTGAGCAGGTGCACCCCTGCGGTGGCCTCAGGGGTGAGAAATCAAGACCCACCCAATGCGAGGAATTCTGAGCTCTCAGCATCATGGAAAAAAAAGAAACTGGCCAGCAACCTAGCTTAAAGGATCTTCACATACTGCGTCAACGACTCTGTGCACAGAGCAAGGAAGGAGAACTCACAGGAGCCGGTAAGGTATTTCTTTGGTGGTCCAACTAAGGAAAAAGATGTGGCACGGTAAAGCATTCCTTGGTTAGGACATACCAAGGAGAAAGAAACCACAGGGGCGGTAAAGCATTCCTTAGTCGGGATTAGGGAAAGAAAGCCACAGGGGGCGGTGAAGTATTCCTTAGTCAGGATGTCTTGGAGGTTAAAAAGAGGTGAGAAATCCCCATGAGGGGGTGGGGGTTGAACCTCAAGAAGCGGTGAGGAATCCCCATGGGGGTGTTGAACCTCAACAAGGATGAGAAATCCCCATGGGGGGGTTGAACCTCAAAAAGAGGTGAGCAATCCCCATGAGCAGGGAGTTGAACCTCAAAAAGAGGTGAGAAATCCCCATGGTGCGGGGTTGAACCTCACACAAATCTCCAGTGGTAAGAAAAATATTCAGAACCTCCTTTCCTTTATTCTCAGGGGAAGAAAGAGTAGCTCCACTCCCACCGGTCCCTCCCCTAGGGGAAGGGGAAGGAGAAGGGAGAACAGCAGCATAAGTGGCTGGCAGAGGCAGGGAAAGACCAGCAGAGAGGAGACAGGGAGAGAGAGGGAGACAGAGAGAGGAAAGAAAGAGAGAGAGAGAGAAAGAGAGGCAGAGAGGGAGAGGAAGAGACAAAGAGGGAGTCAAAGAGAGAGAAAGAGAGAGGTAGAGAGAGAGAAAGAGACAGAGATACAAAGAGGGAGTCAAAGAGAGAGAGAGAAAGAGAAAGTCAAAGAGAGAGAGACATAGAAGTAGTACAGAGAAAACAGTGTACCCTATTCCTTTAAAAGCCAGGGTAAATTTAAAACCTATAATTGATAATTGAAGGTCTTCTCCTGACCCTATAACCCTCCAATACCACCTTGTCAGTGTAAACAAGGCCCGAAAACACTGAGGCCACTGACAACCAGTAGCCTTCCTATCAAAAATCCTTAGCCCCGTATCCCGCAGACGGCCCAGATGCATTCAGTCTGTAGCGGCAAGTGTTTTGCCAACAGAAGAAAGTAGAAAAATAACTTTTAGAGGAAACCTCATTGTGAGCACACCTTATCAGATCAGAACTATCCTAAGTCCGGAAAAAAAAAAAAAAAAAGCAAAAAGGTAGCTTACTGACTTAAGAACCTTAAAGTATAAGGCTATTCTGTTAGAAAAAGATGATTTAACATTAACCACCGAAAATTCCCTTAACCCAGCAGGTTTCCTAACAGGGGATCTAAATCTTAATTACCATACAAAGGTCCGACCAGATCTAGGAGGAACTCCCTTCAGGACAGGACAACAGATGGTTCCTCCCACGTGATTGAGGGAAAAAGAAACAACGGGTATTCAGTAAGTGATAAGGAAACTCTTGAAGAAGCAGAATTAGGAAAATTGTCTAATAATTGGTCTGCTCAAACGTGGGAGCTGTTTGCACTCAGCCAAGCCTTAAAGTACTTACAGAATCAAGAAAGAGCCATCTATACCAATTCTAAGTTAATATGGACTGAACGAGGTCTTATGGTCTCATTTAATATGGACTGAACGAGCAAAGAATAATTGAAATCCTAAACTTACAAGGTTTTCAACAAAAGTAAAGTTTGCTAAAAGTTAACAGTGTAATGTGTATTATCCTAACTTCAAATCTTGTGGCCTTAGACAGTTTAGTCCACAGACATGAAGGAAGTTCGCTTTGGAAAAGAATGGTTATCATTTTTGAGAAAAAAAATGGGGGGAGGAGAACTTAAGTAAAAAGAATGATCTATGGTAAATTCTTGTTCTAAAATAAATTAACTGGTTGTTTAAAGAAAGGGATGTTTGCAACAAGTCAGAAAGTTGAGGCATGTTGAAGAATTGTCTGTAAAAGTGAAAAAAAAAAAGTTGTAAATGGGAATTTGTGCAAGAAATGTTGTATAATTTAAAAGTAATTAGGCCTCTTGAATGTAAAACTATTGCAGAAACAGTTTATGTGCAAGATATATAAGGAAAGTAAAATAAACCTTTGGTAAAAGGATTATATGGAGGCATAAGAATGTGGTTTACCTACATTAAAAGGTTAAAAAATACATTTTGTTTTAAAAGCTTAAGCAAGTTTTGAAACATTAATTGTAAAGGAAATTATTTGTGTAAACATATTGGCTAAAGTTAAAGGGGTATCATCCAGGTTTTCTGTAAATTGGACATTAAAATAAAAGCACAATAGGTTTTTCTTAAAGTACTAACCTGCTCTTTAACAAAAATTATAAAAGATTAAAAAGAGTCTACAAAAGTCTTACCTTATGGTCAGACGTTATAATTGGATAACTACATCTACAAGGTTTTATTAAAATTGAGTTTAACATTAATAACACACTAATATAAAGGTAAAATTTAGCTTATCTGATATAAAAATCATACAGGAAGCATTGTCAAATATAAAATGATGTTTGGCTTTCTTTGGTCTAAAAACTAATAAAAATAGGTGCTAAAGGAAATTTATCAGTAAAAAGGCACTAAGGACTATAAAGTCCACCGTGGATCTCCCCACATTTAAAACAAAAGATCAATTTCCTATAAATTATATACTTGGTTTATCTTCCACTTTCCTTTCCCTTAAAACTAAAAGTCTTTTAATACAGGTTCCACCCCTAGAATTTCCAGTAAACCAGCACCAGCCTGAGGATCACGTTTTCATCAAAGGGTGGAAAGAAGGAAAACTTGAGCCAGCCTGGGAAGGACCCTACCTTGTGCTGCTGACCACCAAGACTGCTGTTCATACAGCAGAAAAGGGATGGACTCATCACACCTGAGTCAAGAAAGCACCGCCCCCTCCAGAGTCCTGGGCCACAGTCCCAGGGGAAAACCCTATTATCTAAGGTAAGAAAAATTTAACTCTCTTTCATCTATTCTATTACTCTTTCTTCTTTACTCTCTCTATTGCTGACTATCTAGTTATTAACATAACCAAGTCAATTTTGCCTCAAACGACTGCATTTAATGCTTGCCTTGTTATACCCTGTGGGGACTTGCCAAGTGAGAGACAGCTCTGTACTTCAGAAAAAATTACCTCTGTGCCTCCTGACTCTCCTCAGATTGGGCATTAGTGAATTTGGACCATTTAATCCGAGGAGATTTCGGTAAAGAACCCAGTGTCAACCAGGAAGCTTGCTCCCCAATGTAAAGCTTTTATGACGTACTTGGTCCAATGTTCTGTGGACGACTAAAGAGCAAGAATGGACTGTCCCAACCGGTTTTTGCAATTTCCTAAAACCATACATTCATTTTACTAGAGGAACAGCCCTCCCCGCTACCCCCCCAACTGTCAGCTAACCCAGTGTAATTCTATACAGGTTATTATCTCAAACCCTCAAAGTTCTTCCCCTTTTCTAAGCCTGTTACCTTCTTTAAGATGGTTTTATGGTATGGGGGCTGAGGTTTCAGGGACAGACCCTATTAGATTATTTGAAATGTGTTTCTTTGATCCCTACCACCTGCACCTTCCTCTAAGCCTTCTTCCAAAACAGCTCACAATGGAACAACTGCTCTATCTAACGACAAGACCAAGATGGCTATTGTAGAAGTTAAAGACTTAAAACAAACTTTGGCAATTAAGACAGGATACCAAGATGCAAATGCCTGGTTGGAATGGATCAAATATTCCATCCGCATGTTAAACAAAAGCAATTGTTATGCTTGTGCGCACAGCAGGCCAGGGGCCTAGACTGTCTACTTTCCATTAGGGTGGTCCTCCAGTTGACCGGGCATGGGCTGCATGGTAGCTCTTTTCCAGAATTCTACAGCCTGGAGTAACAAGTCATGTCACGCTCTCTCTCTGCTATATTCCACAGTCCAGCACTCTGTGGGTCAACCCCTGAGGGCCATCCAGCTTCCATCTTCCAACACTAAGTTCACTTCATGTCTCTCACGACAGGGAGGAAACTTAGTGTTCCTTGGAGACCTGAAAGGATGCAGTGAGCTTAAGAATTTTCAAGAGCTTATCAATCAGTCAGCCCTTGTTCATCCCCGAGCGGATGTGTGGTGGTATTGTGGTGGACCTTTACTGGACACTCTGCCAAACAACTGGAGTAGTATCCCTTTCACCCTGGCATTTCATCAACCAGAAAAAGAAAAAAATAAGACATCATAAAGCGAGAGAAGGCCCTTATGGGTCTTTCAACTCTCACGTCTGTACAGACACAATTAGAGTCCCATGGGGAATACCAGAACAATTTCAAGCTGGAAATAAGACAGCTGCAGAATTTGAGTCAATATGTTGGTGGGTGACAATTAATTAAAATGTAGATTGGATAAACTACATCTATTACAACCAACAGTGATTTATTAACTACACTAGAGATGTTGTTAAAGGAATAGCTAAGCAATTAGGGGCTACTAGCCAGATGGCTTGGGAAAACAGGATAATCTCAGACATGATAGTAGCAAAAAGAGGAAGAGTTTGCATCATGATTAAAACTCAATATTGTACCTTCATCCCAAACAACACTATCCCTGATAGAAGTATAACAAAGGCATTACAAGGTCTGACTGCTCTGTCCAATGAGTTAGCCAAAAACTCAGGGGTAAATGATCCCTTTACAGAATGACTAGAAAGTAGTTCGGTAAATGGAAAAGAATAACAGCCTCAATTCTTACTTCCCTCATAGCCATAATGGGTGTACTTATTCTTGTCAGGTGCTGTGTCACACCATGCATCTGTGGGTTGGCGTAGAGGCTCATAAAAATGGCACTTACTAAAACCTCCCTTGACTATCCTCCACCTTATCCAGAGAAGCTTCTTCTTTGGGAAAATCTAGCAAAATAGCTAAGCCAAGACATGTTTAAAAGTTTAAAAAGAAAGCTGTAAGGAAATGCAAGAGGAGGGATTGTTAAAGTTCTAAATTTATTTTCAAAGATTCAGTACATCAGTATGTTCAATTATTTGCCTTTTATTTTTAAACTTAACTTCCTCGTAAAGCAGCCTTTTTCAACCAGGTCCACCCTGACTCATTCCGATTATCTGCTCTGTCATAACCATTTTTCCAGCCAAACCACTCACCCTGTCACTCTCTTTAAATCAGCCAATCGGAATTAGTTTAGCTTGTGTGGTCTAACCCTAGCCAATAGGGGAATGACACAGCAGCAGGGACCATGTGCATCAGGGATAAGAACCACTTCCTCTCCCTTGTCAAAGTGTGTGCTCACCATTGTTCCATCTGTAAGGGCACACCCTTCTATACAAGTAACTTGACTTGCTGAGAATTAAAAAGAAAATTTTATATTCGAGTGCTATTCCTTTTGTGGCACTGAAACTTTATTTACAACTTTATCATGAGTTTTTTTCAATCTAAGATTATCTTGGGTTCTGTTTCACACGAAATTTAAATGTTCCAGGAGGTGCTTTCCTTGGAAATAATAAAGACACGACAAATTTTTTTTTTTTACAATTTCGCCCAAACCCGAGTTTTATGATCATCATGGCATCTCAGAACAACATATTTAACCATTCTGTCAACAGCCAATACAACCATCATCTACTTACTTGTATATCCTAGTACATATATAGTACAACCATTTATGTCATACTATAACAAGTTCTGAAAACAAAAAGGTGAGCAAAGATCACAGGTAGTCCTTGCACACATGGGGCTTACAGTTTAGTGTAAATGATGAACATTAATCAGAAAATGGCGCAAGCAAAAGGAAATACGCAATTGTGAAGAATGCCCTATGAAGGACGGATATACAATCTCAGAAGCACACAAAATGGGGAACTTTTGACTTAACTGAGGGCTAGGGAAGGATTCCACGAGGAACAGTAGCACCAGCTTTATGTGAGCCCTTTTAGAAATGCCAGATCCCAGGCCCCTTCCAGACCTACAGAAGAATCTGCATTTTAACAAACTTCCCAGGTGATTCATGTTTAGAGAAGGACTCACTCTTCTGAAGAATGGGCCAGGATAAGGCCAGGCACGGTGGCTCATGCCTCTAATCCCAGCACTTTGGGAGGCTGAGGCGGGCAGATCACATGAGGTCGGGAGTTCGAGACCAGCATGACCAACATGGAGAAACCCCGTCTCTACTAAAAATACAAAATTAGCCAGGCATGGTGGCACATGCCTGTAATCCCAGCTACTCGGGAGGCTGAGGGAGAAGAATCACTTGAACATGGGAGGCGGAGGTTGTGGTTGGTGAGCCAAGATCGCACCACTGCACTCCGGCCTGGGCAACAAGAGCAAAACTCTGTCTTAAAAAAAAAAGAAAAAAGAAAAAAAATGAGCCAGGGTTAATTAGATGAGGGAGGAGTATTCTGGCATAGGTAACAGACAAAAGCCCTAGGGTCAGAGAGAGGAGGGCATGTCTGAAGAACTCAAAGAAGGCTACTATGGCTGGAATGGAGAGGGTATGGAGAGCACAGTGCCAGATGTTAGGGGCTGGGAAATACTAAATTTGGCCATGAGTAAACAAAAGGGTTAGGAGGGACTACAGTCTCCTAAACTCTATTAGGCATGCCTTTCTGGCACTAAACTGCTTTCCAAACAAACACAACAGTTAGATACTCATCCTTTTATAGTTGCTGAAGGGCAAATTCCTTTAATTCCAAAGAAAGAACCAAGTTCTTATAGCACAAGTGGCAACAGCTCTGGCTCCCCACAGTGTGAGAAAACAGGGCAGGCTTACAACACCTTAATTTGAATGCATGTAAGGAATCATATTTAATGTTTTGATGCCTCAGAGGGTCCACATTAGCAGAGAAGTCTGGACTCTAAAGAGGTAGTGACTACACTCTGGATTCTGCACAAATCTTAAGGCATAGTATATTTGAAGCCGCTGATAACATACATGGGTCACAATGCCAAGGACCCTGGCAAACACTCTGGTGCTTGGGAATCTTACTGGAACATGATCTAGCAAGCTCATAAAACTCAGCAGACTGCATTGCATGAGCTGCACCAAATGGGGCGATATCCATAAATATTTGAGTCAGTGGAGGTAAGGGGTAGGCGCGGAGGATCCAAAACTGTAATGTGGCTCCAGGCATTCATGGATATCTCAGCGTTGGAAGAACCAGTCATGGCCAGTGTCCCCCACTCCGTATCGACTGAAATTAGGTCTGTGGTAATAAGACCCCTGAGCGAGAGGGAAGACTCAAGATGTGGCCTTAGGCTGGACAAGAAAATTTATAGCCAAAGCATCTCACCAGCAGCTTAAAGTGCTAAAAAAGACAGGAAACATCTTGATTGATACAAGACAGACTGGCTCAATCTCCAGCTAATAAACCCTAGAGCAGTGTGCATTTCACTCTTAAGACTAGAATGTCCAAGGTGAAAGGAACCTGGGATTAGAATTTATGGCTCTTTGAAGTAATTTCTTACTTTCTCATCACTTCAGCGACCCAACCAAGTGTGCTGGCAAAACTTGCTTATATGATACACTAAAAATAAAGATGGAGTCCCAAGTTTATTTCCCAATTTACAGCTCTTGGAAGCAACTTCTTACTTTCTCATCTCTTCAGGAACCCAACCAAGTGTGCTGGCAAAAGTTGCTTGTATAAGACACTAAAAATAAAGATGGAGGCCCAAGTTTATTTCCCCCACAGTCAAAATTCTAGAAAAATGACCAACAATGGGTTTGTGTCATTTTAGTAATGCCAGAGGGGACTGGCAGTTTTCTAGTTCCTTGAATAGCTATATGCAACTTAATACAGCCATCTGGAATAATTCTTTTTCCAGATACTCTGGAGAGAAAAACATTCTTCCAACATTTTTCTTATCATCATATCTGATGACAAGATATGATCAACTTCTTGGTCTTTTACAGGTCACAGAAGCCACCATTAGCAGCTACCATAAGGAACCCTGAAAGGCCAGCTCTGACAGTCAAAGACTAGGATAAAAACAAGAGTTCCGCCTTGTTTCTTTGTGAAAAAATTATTGATGGGAAATCTATCAGCCTTAGGAAGTCAAACCTTTCCTTGCATAATAGGGAAAATGTAGCTAAAATTATTTAAATATTATGAGAAACCATTTTTTAAAAAGACAATCTGAGCAACCAAGATGGTTTCCAATGAGTTTGAAATTCAGGACATTCTTTTGGTTAGGAAGGTTTGTTTCCTTCCTCGTACCCACAGCCACTTCAGGGCTGGGAATCCTCAGCTAACTTTTGGCACTCACTCAAATCCAACCAGATAGATAAACACTTGGTTTAGCAGAACCAATGCTGTGGAGCGCTCTGCATCTGCCGCCACTACCCTCAAAGTCTGGGACAGGGACAGCATGAACAGGATCAGCTCTGACTTTCAGTGTTGCCTGTCCAATTATAAAACTCAGACTAATTATCTGGCTTAAAAATTCACCATCATATGCAGTTACCTTATTGCCTCTGTCTAGTTCTCCTAAGCTAATCTGCACGTTGGCCGTTTCCTCTCTGTACTCCTATGACTCTGCTTGCCTTCACACATGCCATTAACTGGAAATCTCTTCCCTCCTGTCCCCCTCTTTTCTCAATTAATTTCTCAATTTCTTTACATTACCCACCTCCCCTACCCCCAAATTAGAAACCCTAAGCTCTGCCTCGGTTTTTCATCACATATGTATTTGAGACTAACTGGTGAATGTCTCCCTTACTATCTGCCACCAGAGGATGTTCTATGAAGCACCTACTGCAGGCCAGGCCAAGTGGGGAAAATGACGTGATAGACACTGGGGCCTCTCATCAAGAAGCCTGTCCTCTAACAGAGAGGAAGAAAAACAAGTGAATCGAGAGTTTCAGGGGCTCAGACCACAACTTGCACAATGCACGGGGAGAGGCAGAGGAAACTCTACCCGTGCAGAAAGGATTTCTTTTTTTGTGAGACAGTCTCGCTCTGTTGCCCAGGCTGGAGTGCAGTGACGTGATCTCGGCTCACTGTAACCTCCAACTCCCTGGTTCAAGTGATTCTCCTGCCTCAGCCTCCCGAGTAGCTGGGATTACAGGCACGCGCCACCACGCCCAGCTAATTTTTGTATTTTTTAGTAGAGACAGGGTTTCACCATGTTGGCCAGGATGGTCTTCATCTCCTGACCACATGATCTGTCAGCCTCGGCCTCCCCAAAGTGTGAGGATTACAGGCGTGAGCCACCACGCCCAGCCGAGAAAGCATTTCTAACGGAGATGTTGGCATAAGCAAAGGCAAAGAGGTATGACTGTGGGCCCTACAAGCAGTTGGTTATTCTCAAAGCAGCGAGCCTTTGGCATGGAGTAGAGACAGGCAAGGCTGGAGAGGAAGCAGTGTCCAGATCACAAGATGTCTTTGTATGCCACGCTGGAGAGGGCAGACTTCCCTGTAAGTAGGGCAGTGAAAAGGGCAGGGCTGCCTTTTGGTTAAAAACACGCCTCCCTCCAAATCTGTGGTAACTCAGGCCATAAACCTTCCCCTGCTCTACTGCCAGATTTCCCATAAGCACCCCATGCATTCCGCTCAAGGGAACAAAAAGAGGGTGAGCAGCTTTTCCATGCATTCCAAATTCATTTCTATGAGCCATTGCAAATCAATCAGCACAGGGTGATGAGAATCTGGAGCTCATGGCTGGGCACAGACAGCTAAATCTGTCTTGTTCTTGTTCTCTTTTTTCTATTTTAATGGCATATAGTGAAAAACTTATTTTTTAATTTTTTAAAGTAGGATTAAGTTTTAATGGCAGGGAATACTGTGACCACAGTTATGATCCCAAATCTTCCTGAAAATTAATCAGTCCCCTACAGTCAGGTCATTAAGGCAGAGTCTTTTTCAGGTTGTTAAATTCCCATTCAATTATAGTTTTGACCACACTTTGAATGCATCCGGGTGGGCTGGTGGCATCATATAAAAGTCAATGACGTGGATGGTGAGAGCCTGCACATACTTTAAAGTGGAAAGAACTAAAGAGTGTCTCCTCTTATCTTGAAGAACATTGTTTGCTCTAAAATCATGCCTTAATCTTTATGATATGTAATATAATGACTTGAAATTCAACCTTTGCAAATAAAGTATCTCAAGGTTTTCTTATCAGAGGGATAAGTCCGAGATATAAGATGGGATAAAGATATATTGAATCTGAGTTAAGAAATAAAAAAGCAGCTGAGTACAGTGGCTCACACCTATAATCCCAGCATTTTGGGAGGCAGAAGAAGATGGATCACCTGAGGTCAGGAGTTCGAGACCAACCTGGGCGACATGGTGAAACCCTATCTACTAAAAATACAAAAATTAGCCAGATGTGGTGGCAGGTGCCTGTAATCCCAGCTACTCGGAAGGCTGAGGCAGGAGAATCACTTCAACCCAGGAGGCGGAGGTTGCATTGAGCCGAGATCATGTCCCTGCACTCCAGCCTGGGCAAAAAGAACGAAACTCCATCTCAAAACAACAACAAAAAGAAGTAAAAAAGCATAAACAGGAAATTCTTCTCAACTCAAAAAATATTTACTGTGCTCTTATGATGTGGTCAACAGACTGGATGTTGGGGATATTCAGAGAAATAAGACTTGCTCTCCCATCTCACAAGGTATGTCTGAGTGGAGCGAAGGGGGAGAAAATGCGACAAAGATAAATTTGGCAGGAGTAAAACTGATCATTACGCCAGTTACTGAGGTGTATGCTTGAGCAGAAATAAAGCTGGAATTTTAGGAGCATAACTGCATGGTAAACCAGTTTCCAGAGGAAGTGATCCACGGCTTAATAATGTAAACTAGCTCATATCTAGGAAACAATGACACCTGTGGCCAATGGAAAAAAGAAAAAGGAAAAAGAAGAAGAAAAAGCCTCTAGCTCTAGCTTCCCCAAGGTACATAGAGACTGCCTTCAACTGCTGACTTATACTCGGCTGAGATTCTTGGTAGCTCTAACTTATCAATGTGGTCCAGCAAAATGTACACTCTACAGTGATAATCTTTGCTTAAGGGATATGATATTTAGCTATGAATACCAAAATAAAAATGAGCTACATCAACCTTTTCCCTTCATTTTTAAAATAAAAAGCCTGTGAAGTTCTGTAGAAAAGGAAAACTCTTTTAAACAGAAGCCATGGGAAAACATCAGTTAGGCTTTTGTGATTTGAAAAGGAATAATCTTATTTTATGAAAGTCAAAGAGAAATACAATACATCAGAAGGAGAGGTATGTCTAAAGTGAGCTATATACAACTCCCATCATCTTGGTTTCAGATCTGTAATTATGCTTATTTGCGGCTACAGTATAGTGAGAACAAAATAGGCTCAAGACTCAGCCAGAAACATGAATACAATTCTTGACTTTGAAACTTGGGAGCAGTGTGACTTTGGGCAAGGTATGTAACTCTGAATCTCAGTGTTCTCTGTAAATTAAAAATCCCCATTTTGCTTTTGGGGACTTCTGCAATGATAGTAGATACCAGATATCGAAAGCACCTGACATATAACAGGTTTTCAACAAATTCAAAGTAATTTTATGATTTTTTTATGTTCCTCATAAATTCTTGGGCATAAATTGTTATTCCTCCTGACTTCTGAGCAGGGACAGATAGTGATGAGAGCATTTCTTTCTGGATGGGAACAGTAAACACAACTCCATAAGCTCAATTCATTCATCCTAGAAGAATTTCTCCTAACACTTCCAGGGTGACATAATTATTGTCTTGGGGGTTGGGGCAAGTGTCAAGGCTGAAGCAATCAGGGCATTATCACTAAGCTGAGAGCCAGCAACAGATACTAAACAAGTTATAAACAGCAAAGGAAGACCCAAAAATGCAAAGCAGAAAATACAGTATTCCAAACTCTCAAATGTCCCCAGCAACAGATCCAGAGAAAGAGTTACTGAGGTAGAAGCTACCATTTTTAAGCCCTTACTCCATGCCAGAAACTGGATATGCACTTTGCATGCATCAACTCAGTCTTGACAACACTGACTCTCAGATGGATCCTATGATTCTTCCCATTTTATAAACAAGGACATCTGTTTTCACCATCTTCAGATGGTAGGTAATTTCCTGGAGGTCCCCCAGCTGGTAAGTGCTGTAAATGGAATTTGAACTCAGGTCTGTTTGACTCCAGGGCTTCTACTCTTCAACACTGTGCAGTTACATCAATGGAAAACAGGTCATTGTCTTAAATCAACCAGGTAATTTATTCCCCAAAAAGTGGGCTTAGTCTTCCAAAGTTTGATTTCATTCTCTACAGTGTGAGTCCTGACTAGAATACAGCCAAAGGCTCTGCTCTGATCCCAGGCTGTTCCTTCCTGTCTTCACTGCCAGACCCTCCTCTTCCCACTTCTAAATGCTGTAGAGCCCCAGGACTCTGTCCTGGCTCCTCTCCTCCTCTATCCACAGACCTGCCCTCAGTGATCTCATCAGTCCCACGGCTGATACACAAGAAAGAAGAATCTGTATGCTGAGAGCTCTCAATAGAACTTTTGATGTCTTTACCCCAACACCCACCCACTCCACCACAGCAATAAAACAAGACAAGACCTCCATTTCTCCCCTATTGAAGGCCAAAAACCCAGGAGTCATCCTTTATCCCCCTTCCCCACACACATCGCATCTAGCTCATTGGTTAATCCTGTTGGCCCTACCTTTAAAAATATATCCAAAATATACTGCTCAGCGTTTCCACCACTACTGCCCTAGTCCAGGCCCCAGTGTCTTTCATCTGCACTACTGCAGCAGCCTCGCCAACACCACACTTGCCCCTGTTCGGCTCATTCTCCATAGAGCAACTGGGTGTCCTTGGGAAAAGAAACACTCCCACCACAGATTGTGCCATTCACACCCTCAGAACAGTGGCTCCCCATTACAATTAGAATGGAATTCAAACTTCTTTCTGAGGTCCCCAAGCTACCACCTGGTCTGGCCCCTGCTTAGCTCTGCAAACTCAGCTTGTACCACACAGACCTTATTGTTCCTTGACCACGCCCAGGGTGTTTCCACACCAAACAGGTGCCTTTCCCAGGGTTTTTGCCCTTGCTGTTCCCTCTTCCTGGAAGAACCTTCCTCTACCTCTTCACATGGCTTTACTCTCTCACTTCATTCAGGTCATGGCTTAAATGCTACCTCCTCAGAGAGCCTTCCCAGACCACTTGCTCTAACACAGCTCCTTGTTCATCCTCAATACTTGGGCTTACCCTTACCTGAGGGCACTTACCACCACCTGAAATTATCTTTATAATGGATTTAGTCTATACCTCTATTTTTTAAAAAAATTTACCACTGTATTCACAGGTCATAAATCCAGAGTACGTGCTCAATGAATATATGCAAATATCTGCCTCTTGCCTCAATTTAAATTTAAGCTCTAGGACAGACAGCAGGGACTCTGCCTTGGGCAGTGGCTATATCCCCATGCCTAGAATAGCACTTGGTATATAATAGGCATCCCCAGATTTGAAGAATGAATATGTGAAAGGCTCCTAGCAGTCCTACATATAAAGGTCAACTCCCATCTTATAGGCAAAGCAGTGACCAGGACTCACCTACTAGAGTGGCCATCTGACCTTGTGTTTGAGTAGCGTAAGGTCCCCCATTATCCAGAGTTAGGTCACACTCCTGAGGCTCCCCAGGAGATCCTCCCCATCCAGATGCTCTGGAGCTATGTGACAGCTGGCTTGGTCTTTTAAAGAGACCATGTGAGGCAACATGAGTCTAGGTTTTGGGCACCAGGGGAATTCTGCATCTCGTCTATCTCTAGACTCTACCTAGGCCCTGCAAAGCTTCTGTCAAACAAGCTCACTTTCCCTAGGCACACTGCACCACTGGATCAATTTCCACCAATGTTACCATGCTAAGGCTTTAGGGAAATGAGTCCAAAGGCAAAATAGGCCTAATGTACACATAACAATATCCCAAGGAGTCACTGAGATGAAGCAAGCGCTTGCTCCAAGACCTGAACAAGGTAAATGTTTAAAAACATGTTCATTTAATCCAGTCTGACAGTGAGAAGGGTTTGTATGGGGCCAACAATACCAGGCTGGTTGTCCTCTGTCTGGCAGACCCTGCAAGTTTTTTCAGTTAAATGTAATAATCAAATTAGCTGCACAGCACGGTTAACTCTGGAAAGGCAAACGGAGCTTCCTGGATCATATCCCTGCCTGCCTTTCTCCCATGCTGACTACAAAGACCAAAGAATCTTAGCCTGGTAACAAAGGTGTTTATAGACACACAGAGGACACTGGAAACAGAGAAGGAGAAAGATGGGGAGGTTTCTGCTCTAGCAGTCTCCAAAGGAGAAAGAGCTCACTTCACAGTAGATGAAGATAGAGAAAAAAATGTTTCACAGGCTTCCTCCACCTAACTTGTTTGGTCGTCCAACTCTATAGATCCTTTGTGCCCTCCCATTCCTCTACTGTTTCCAAACTGACTTTGCACTCAGACATGACAAAGCTTGTAAGCACTCCCAAGAGAGCACAAGTTAAAGGAGAGAGAGACAGGTCTTCTGCAGACTAGTTATGTGAAAACAAAGGAAAAGTTAAATGTGTGATAAGATAAAGTAATAATCCTAGCACTTTTTCCACAGCCAGTATCATTCTTTACTGATCCAGCTGGAAATTACTCTGCATTTGCAGAGCACAATCAAGATATCGGGTGCATGACTGGAAGATTGGTGTCTTGAAATAAAAATGACATGTATGTTTAGTGATGCCACCATAACCACCTGTTTCACTAGTCAGCCATCAAGAAAGTACTTAAGAACCCAAAGAGCTCAGATGCTAAGAAAGTCTCTAAAGTTGATTCTTCTACCTCTTAGGCCAATCAAACCCACCTGTCTTATTCTGCCACAGTTGTACACAGACCAACTTTCAATGAATATGTGTGAATATCTGCCTCTTGCCTCAATTATAATTTAAGTTCTAGGACAGGCTTAAATTATTGATGTTAATAGGAGAGAAGCAATTTTCAATTGTCCCTGCTTACCAGCAAGACACATTCCTGAAAAGTTTTCTCTAAAACAAAATACTATATCTGAAAACCTTTTTTTTTTTTTCCTACTGACTGCTATAAAATTCCAGATGTAGTCTGAGATGGCAAACTAAAAACAGACAGAATCAATCTCTTCTCCAGCATGGTCCATCAGTGTCCACAGCTGAGGGAATAAAAGGGACACACTCAGGTCTGGATATTGACCAAAAAAAACCACACACACACAAAATCGGAATTGCAATCCAGCAGGGGCAGGACTAGAGTTAGGCAGGAGACACACCCAGGCTACAACATTTAAAGAGGCCCTCACTCACTCACGGGATGGCTGCAGGTTATTGTCTCCTTCAATTTTGCACCCAGGTATCTCCTCTGCCTCACCCTAGGCCCAGCCCTGTTAACACATCATTTTGGTGTCGTGACTTACTTTCCCTGCAGTGAAACTTCATTTTTCACTGAGTTAGCATAACATGATTGTCTGGGTAATTCAGGAACCTAACCTTTGTTAAGGTTTTTCTTTCTTGTTGACTAGCCTGCTATCTTCCTTACTTCCTCCCTTCTTCCTGTCCATTCACAGAAGGTGAGAAAATACAGCAGTTTGTTCATTTCAATGGTGGTAGAATATAGGAGAGGGCATGCAGAGATGAACTGGCCTTTAGAGGCTGGCAGCAAAGGTGAGAGGCAATCAGGGGCTTAAGGAGATTCCTGGAAACCAGGGTTGGGGGAGGGGAGATATGCTGAGTCTGCATCCCAGAAAAGAAGAGCCTAGGCACCAACAGCTACAGCCCCACCCCACTCTTGGCCTTCGAACCCTCTAGGTGGTCCAAACAGCTATGTAGACCCAAGGTTAGAAAGACAGACTTCTCTTTGATTGCACAGTTTACTTTTAGGAATTGCTCACAACAGTCAGACACTTCAGACCCATCCCCAAGAGAGACTTTCCACAAAGATGCTGGCAGCGCCCTGTCATCTGTGCAAGCCAGAAATGGTGGCACCCCATAGCCACGGCAACCTGCTTAAGCCAGGAGCCCTAGTCATCTACAGTGAGCCTTTTATGAGTTCTGTCTGCTGCTGCTTGGCTTCTGAGGTGGTAGAGCCCTTTTTAGGGAGGCTTGTGGCAGAGGGTTAAGAGCCTTTACATTTTATCATAAGCAGGACCTGCCAAAGCCCCAGTGAGGACAATGAGAAGAACTGGTGCTGGGGTTTTCTATGTTAGATCTCTGGGTGGTTCAACATCAGCCCGTCTGTAACCCTATGAAGATATTTAATTCTTCAGTTCCGGGGTTCTTTTTCTTCCCTGATATTCTATGTCTTTAGCCAAGCTGTTCCAATTCTTGGCCTGGAACACAATTCCACCAGCCTCCACTCCAAGACCTGTAGCTTAGCTAACCTGCTCCACTCTTTTACAGTTCATGATAAATGGTAATTACTGGCGCCCACATACCTGAGGCATTCACAGAACTTAGAGCACTGCCTGGGACACATTAAGTGCCATCCAAAGTATTCTGTATCCGTATCTAGCCGTTGATCCAAAATGAAAAGTGTTATCAGGCATATACGCCAATTCAGTCATGACAGAGAATAATATGGCAATATCTAGAAAAACTATGCAATTCCATTCCTAGGTAGGTATGCATCTTACTAAAACTCACACATGTGCAAAAGGATGTTCACTGCAGCATTGCTTATAACGGTAAAAACCTAGAAACAACTCTAAGCACCTATCAGTGCACTTAGGAACACGGGGAAAGGGATAAATAACGTGTGGCATATTTACACAGCATGTAAAGAGATGAGATAATTTTTACCTCAAAAAAATAAAATTGAGCAAAAACCCCAAGCTGAAAAATTAGAGTATACCCTGATACCATTTATGAAAATTACAACACATATAAAAATACCAGATGTCTACATTTGGACACACAAAATAATCCCTTTTAAAGTACCAAAACACAGTTCAAAAGGGTATATGCTAAAATTCACATTAATGCTTTCCAGTGGAGGGCAAAGGGAATTGAACAGGTGTGCCAAAAGAGGATGCCAATGTTAACATTTGGGGAGAAGGAACAAACTGACAAATGTTAGCTGTTATATAAATATGCATATACGTATAAACATATACATGACAAATTACAGCAAAACATACAAATATGGATGCTCCAAATTATTGTTTGTGCATTTGGCTCTTTTTCAAAATAAAAAAAAAGGGAGAAGAGGGAGACTGTGCACATTTTGGATAATCAGGATTCCTTTACATTGTCGTAGAGAAATGTAAAAAGT